>NW_027069821.1:491126-648778 GCF_002906115.3 Quercus suber
AGAACCAAGGCATTGCATGGTCCTCGGACTCAAGCCTATGGGGAAACTAACCGCTTAGCTATACCTGGGTACTAGACAGAACCAAGGTATTGCATGGTCCTCGAACTCAAACCTATGGGGAAACTAGATACTTACAGAAGAATGGAAGCGTTAGACAGAACCAAGGCATTGCATGGTCCTTGAACTCAAGCCTATGGGGAAACTAACCGCTCAGCTATACCTGGGTACTAGACAGAACCAAGGTATTGCATGGTCCTCGGACTCAAACCTATGGGAAAACTAGATACTTACAGAAGAAGGGAAGCGTTAGATAGAACTAAGGCATTGCATAGTCCTCGGACTCAAGCCTTTGAGGAAACTAACCGCTCAGCTATACTTGGGTACTAGACAGAACCACGGTATTACGTGGTCTTCGGACTCAAACCTATGGGGAAACTAGATACTTACAGAAGAATGGGAGTGTTAGACAGAACCAAGGCATTGCATAGTCCTCGGACTCAGGCCTATGGGGAAACTAACTACTTCAAAATAGCCTAAGTGTTAGACAGAACCAAGGCATTGCATGATACTCGGACTCAATCCTATGGGGAAACTAACTACTTCAAAATATCCTAAGTTAAGAAAGGATCAAGCCCTACCTAACCCTTGAGACGTAAGAGGGCTGCCCATGCATACACTCTTTCCCCTTATCATTGTTACTGGCGCAATTGGCCGACATATAATTCAAGCTAAAATCGTGCAAATCAAAAGAAAAGAGGGAAAGCAGGCAGCGTGTAAACAAATAAGCAATTAAAATTAATAGAAAGGGAAATTAAACTCCCATTACAACAAAGTGTCCATAGAGGTCGTGTGGCAAGAGCCGCCTTACATAAAAATAGAAGAGAGAAGAATAAGAAAATAAAGTAAAATGACATAAAGGCATAGACAAGGGTCAAGCAAGTGGCAAAAGCAGGATGAGCCAAGGCGCCAGGGGATCTACTCCTTCTGCTCCGGCTGGACAAGGGCAACCTCTGACTCCTCCGCGCCCTGGCCTGAGGGGACGGCCTGCAGGGGTATGGTGAGAACGGCTGCTTCCTCGGTGGTAGGAATTTGAGCATCGGAAGGGGCCTCCACTATCTCTTGTGGCACCTCCTTGCTCGGATGCTCCTTTAGTTCAGCAGCCCCCACCTCCTCAACAATCTCCCCAGCCTTAGCACCATCAGGGGCGACCTCGCGGATAGTAGGGGGGTAGTACACTCTCTCCGCCTTCCACAGGTCGGACGAGGCCTCCACCCCAGCCTGTTTGAGGGCCTCAGCCCAGACCTGGGAGCAGTATCGCCTACATACCCCCGGGACTTGAGCTTTATAAAGGGCCTCTACCTCAGCCACCCCCTCAGCGTAGGCTGCGGTCTCAACCGAATCTTTGGCAGTCAAGGCCATCTCCCTGCCAAAATTCGCCTCATCCTTAGCCCGCCGAGCCTGGTCTCTAGCCCACTCTGCCTCCCTCTGGGCCCCCTCAGCCGTAGTCACCTTAACCTGCAGGTCTACGATTAGATCCCTCGCGATCTGCAGCTGCTTCTCCGCCTCGCCCAGGCGCTTTGTCTGCTCTTTGGCCTGGTTCTGGGCACCCTAAAGACCAGATACTGCACTGTCCCGAGCCCTAGTCATCGCCTTCAAGTCCTCTCGGACCTTGGCGAGGTCAGCCTCGGAGTTCTTGAGAGCCCGGGTAGCCTGAAAGCGTCAATCACACTCCTGGTCGAAGGCCTTCCCGTGGTCGTTGGCCGCCCCCTCCAACCTATAGATGGCCTGGACAGCTTGCAAGGGTAGCCAATGCACTATGAGCCCAATTCAGAAGAAAAAATGGGAGAAAAGGAGAGGAAAGGAAAGGGAGTCGAAGTTATAGTCCTTACCATCCCCAGATACCGCTTGAGGCTGAGGAAGACCTGCTTACTCCTCATAGAGTTCAGCTCGACCATGTTCGCCGGGAGCAGCAGGCACCTCTCCAGTGCAGCCACGTGCGCACCTTCGCCCTCATTGAAGTCCCTGAGGGAGGCGTCATCCTTCAGGGGCTCCCCATGGAGCATCGGGGTTGGGAGCCAAGCCTGAACCTTAGGCGTGGTGTCGACGACCTGCCTGTCCTGGCTCTTACCGCCTATCTTAAGCTACTTGGACGGCCGCAGAATGTTGTCCTCCTCCTGTGAGGACACCGTCTTATCCTCCACTGGCCTTTTGCCCTTATCCTTCTTCTTCTTGGGGTCGGCAAGCATGGACCCAGAAGGCAGGCTCGTCTAGGAAGGAGGGGGAGGGGGAGGAGGAAGCTTCTGCTGAGCGGAAGTTGACCTAGTCTTCGGAGGAAGAGGAAGCTTCTGCTGGGACTTCCCTGGTTGGCCTTCGATCAGGTCCAACAAGCCGGTGGTGGGCTTCTTCTTGTAACCCATCGTTGGCAGAGAAAGGGCTTCTGAAGCGAGGAGGTCCGCTTCGGTCAAACGAGGGTCGCCCAAGTCCTTAGGAGGGTCCTCGGACTGATCAAGCTGGGCAAAAACGTCGAACGCGTCCTCCTCCCGCTCTGGATCCTGCTCGGTAGCCTCGGCGAATGCTTGGGAAGAAGAAGGGATGGCTATAGCAACAACTTCTAGTTCGGGGGGCCCCTCAGGGAACTGAAATCCGTCTTCGGTCACAGTAATCCTCTGAAGCCGAGGATCGTTGGCTAGGATAACGTGCTTTGGAACCAGGAATGATTTCTGGATAGGTTTATACCCCAAGATTATGTGGGCGGCCCTAACTTGATCGTCGTCCTCGTTTATATAAACCGACGCCCTCAGCACCTTCTGCAAATCTTCCCGGTTGACCAAATGGAAGTGGCGCTCAAAAGCGTGCGGGTCTACAAGGGGAAAACACCACCACGTTAGTAGAAGAAAAAAGGGCAAAAGAACTTAAAACCCCTCTTACTCACACTGCCACACCTGGTATTCCTTCCATTGTTGGGCAATGAATGCCATCATGCCACTCCCCTGACACGATGAGGAAATCCTCGTTCAGCCCCTTGCTGGACTTAGGGAGGCACTGAATGAGCCGCACCCTGTCGTCTCTCGTCTTCAGGTAATAAGACTTGCCCTTAAGGAGCTAAAGGTTGTAGCACCAATTCACGTCATGGTGGGTCAACCTTAGCCCCATCTTCTCGTTCAGGGCGTCCACACAGCCCAGAATCCTAAAGACGTTTATCCTACACTGGGTAGGGGCCAACCGGAAGTGCGTGAGGTAGTCCCTCATCACCGGCCCCATGGGGATTGTCATCCCCCTTCAAGGAAGGCGACAATGGGAATTACCACCTCGCCCTCCCTTCTGTGTATGCGCCAATCCCCGTCCTTACAATATCTCAGACCTACATTGCCAGGAATTCTGTAGTCGGTGATGAATTTCTCCATCGCCTCCCCAGTATCGACGTATTTCTTAAACCTACCCATCCCAGTTGACACCTAAAAGAACTAAGAAAGAACAGGCGAAGTAGAAGAAGGGGTAAAGAGGGAGAGAGCTCAGAGAGGGATAGAGCGACTTACTGGGAAGAGGAGGAGCTCCTCGGACAGGCTTTTTGTGCTGTAGATGTAAGTGAGAGTATGTCCGAACTCAGGAAGGACGCGCAAGAATTCTTGATTGCAAGTGAGGAACAGGAAGGAGCGGTTCGTGTGGGTATTTATACCCCAAATCAAAGAGCCGTGCGGATTTTTTCGCCCATAAATGCGAGACAAACCTCCACCGTTGGATTGGTAACGCCTCATTAGACGTGGGGAGCACAGAGCCGCCTGAATATAATGATGGGCACGTTACGCACTCCGGAACGTCAGCGACGTGCTTTGGGCAGATGAATGGACCCCAGTACTGATGGGGGGTAAGGCCGAGGATGTCAAAATCCTTCTCCCCGCCCGAGGATGCATGCAACAAGATTTTGAGGGGCTATTGTGGGGCCAGAAAATCGGGTAGCCTTGGCCCACTCCAAGCCAGGCCCAAATGGCCCACACCGAGGATGCATAATGGATCCGAGGACGAAAGCGCAAAGACCAACCCCCGAGGATCATGTCCGAGGATGACCCTGTCCTCGGGCGTCCGAGACCTCGGAAAAACACGAGGACCACCCCACCAAAGAACTCCTTGAATATCCGAGGAGGAGAGGGCCCAGGGCTACGTGTCGGCGACAGGAGCACGGCGAAGGAGCGAGCCTTAGGTGAGCTGTCACCTCCGCATTGAATGCGCTTACCTAACCCCCCTAGCCACATTAATGGGAATGTAACCCCTTGGCAGGGCAACATCGATCATGGTGAGCCACTTGAGTACGGATAAGACCTCTGATGGGACGGGGGGTCAGAGCGGAGGCTAATGGATTATCAACAGAAGGAAGGAAAAGATAAGATAAAAAGGGAACGCTATAAGAAAGGGGTAGGGGAAGAACTTAGAGGGGGTGTTAGTTTCAGGGAGAAGGGCCTCCTCGAACGAGTGCCGAGGAGCTACCCTCAGTTGTAAACTGGGCTCACTCCCCTCTAATGAAAAGAAGTGATTTGTATTCCGTTGCTAGTCTGTTAGGGCCTAAACCTTCGATCCACTCTCTAGAAATGTATTGTTGGGGAACTTTTCTAAAATTGCGTCTCTACAAAAATAATACATAAAAGATGATTTTATAGATCACATGGTAAATAACATCCAATTGGCATGCATGTTAAGCACATATAAAACATGTAATTCAACGGTGAAGTTTTTAAAATATGAATTTAATAACAAGTTATTAGATGATGTAACACTACTCAGAGTTACACCTAATGTAATTTTAAGCAATGTTACACCACTTAATATTTTTTAATTGGATGTGAATTTTGACAAATACATTATTAGATTACATTGTTTTCGTATGTTCTCCAAGCTTGCGAAATTTCAAAGTGATTAAAGATTAATAGTTATATAATCAATCAATTGTTTAAATTTAAGTTTTTGTAGTCTATATATAAAATAATAGATAAAATTGAGAAAAAATCAAATTAGATTTCAAATTGAAATTCAATTAGAGTCTAATTTTGTGCCACATGTTCCATCTAATCTAAATTTTTAAATTTTTGTGCTAAGTGAGTGAATTCAATGTAAAAATTGAATTTCAATTAGAGTTTGATTTTGCAACATGTGTTCGATTTAATCTAAGTTTTTTAGTTTTTGTGCCAAATGAGTTAATTTAGTGTAAAAAAATGAGGAGTCCAATATAAGTAAACCATAAAAAATAAAAAATAAATAAAAATTGAATGATTTTATATTTATGAGCCTTTTTTTTTATAGAACTAAAAAACAAATTCAAGTTTATAAGTTACATATGTGTGTGTGTGTATATATATGTCTCGTCTTATCAATTTTTTTTTTAAATTTTTTTGCCAAATGAATTAATTTAGTTTAGAAAACGAGAAATCCAATATAAATAAATCATAAAAAACATAATTATATATCTAATTTAGGGGCATTGGGCCCCAGAGCCCATTATTTATATAATGGGCCTAAGGCCCGAGCTGAGGACTGAAAGCGTTCGAGGGGGGTAAACATTGTCAAAAGAACCAATGTTGGCAAATAAAGAAGTCAATTTAGATCATAACGGCCTAGAGGGTTGTGCCGAGGATAAGAGACTCCTCAGCTAACGGAGGCCGAGATTCGTAGAGGTGGTCTACCGTCTGAGGGAATGTCATAGAAACACTTAGTTAATACGGATAAGCACTATCGGAGCTCAGGACAGGAAAGTGTCCTAAAATATCTAAGGAGAAAACTGCTATCTCCGCATTAAATACACTGCAGCTAATTCCCTAACCGCATTAATGTAGAGGTCATACATGAGCAGTGGATTTCAACCTTACAGCTACTATATGAAGACTTATAGGAGGTGCTAATGGGACAAGTATCAATACCAACCATTTGGCATGCACATGAAAGGTAAGGATGAAAAAGAAAGACAGTATAAAAGAAGAAGGGGACAACGAGACGAGGGGGATCGCAAAATCAAGAAAAAAACACTGTAGCAATCTAGAACCAGACTTGTAATCATATTTAAGAGCATTATATAAGAACCAATCTTCTTGGACATTGCCGAGGACATTTTTCTTCAGTTTTAACTTGTTATTTGATTAACTGAAATCCAGTTTTCTAACTCATTCTCTACAAATTCATTATTTTGGGCTTTTTGGGCCTAAGTCCATTCATACATTGGACTAGGAATTCAAATCTAGTTCTTACATCTAACATTATATATGAATTTAGAGGAAGAGAAAGTTTGAATGATTTAATATTTATGAGCCTTTTTGTTGTATAACTAAAAACAATTCAAATTTATAAGTCATTTATATATATATATATATATAAAGTTTAGAAAAATCTAATTAGATTCTACCATTGAAGTTCAATTTTACATCATGTGTCCTAAATTATTTATTTTAAAGAGAGTTTTAGTTCATAATTTTGAAATCAAATGTGAGACCATATCATAAATCTCCATTCAAGTAAGTTATTGTGTACAAAAACCAAAGAGTTTAGAATTAATGAACATAAAATATTTAAAAATTTAACAATTTACACTTTTACCTAATAACATTCTTACAAGACTTTTTAAAAAATTTAAAAAAAATATAAGAATGACTATCAATAATATTTAAATTATATATGTAAGAATTATACTATACATCTTAATGTACATTTTTAAGTATATCCATGCATATGCATGGAGTTATAAGCTAGTTTAAAATAATACATAAAAGATAAGTTTATGGATTGAATTGTAAATAACATCTAATTGACATGAAAATTAGCGTAAATGTTAAAAACATATAGAATATGTAATTCAGCCGTGAGATTTTCAAAATATGAATTATATAATAAATAATTGAGTAGTGTAATATTGTTTAGAGTTATACAAAGTGTAATTTGAACTCATCTTTGATATATATATTATATATATATATATATATTTTTTTTTTTTTGAGAAAGATATATGGTAGCTTTATTTGGAAGAGAAGATCGAGCACATGAGATGGCCGTGAAGGTCTGTGAAGAGAAAGTTTGAAACGGGTGAAAAAAGAAAATGCAGCTACTGCAAGACTTCCAACAAGCACAGGCAGCACCTCTAGTTGATCTAATCTCATTGTGTTTCATTTTGTATTGATAATGAGATGTATTGGTATTTAGCCAAAAATATATGTATTGGTCAGTTCCTCTACCAACACAACCAAACATGTTGAAGTGCCTTTATCTGAGATGGATAGTGAGCAACATAACCATTGACATTAAGCATCTTAAAGTAAGTTTAACATCACAACAAAAACATAAGTACATGAAATTGAAAGCTAAAGAAAACCATAGCAAGATTTTAGTTCATTGAACTAGACTAATCTGCATAACTACAATTTATTTATGAGAATTTCATCATTTAAAAGTATCGAGCAACTTAAAATGATTTTACTAAAATGGGAACACAACCACTGCATGAGGAGAGGCTTTGGGGAAACTTAACAACTTTTGAGGCACTTGTAAAAATTTAAGAAGTATATTATGTGTTTCATTTTGCATAACCTGTGGTTCAGTGATAACCATCTTCTCTAGTACCTTTGCATTCTTAAGTAGAAATTCCACCACTAAAATGAAAACATCCTTTGTGTGGAAACTTTTCTAAAACCAAAAATCTTGACAGTCTTGAGGTATTGTAGCAAAGACTTGAAATAGACCTCCTTTGATTTCCAATGGTTTACTTCATCATAGCTTGTTAATAGAATCTACAAAATAAAATTACATTAGTAAGTTTTGAAGTTCACTTATAAATTATGATATATTGCCATGTTATAAAGGTGCTGGCACCAGAGAAAAGTAGTTAGCGTTGAACATCTTCAATTTTGAAGATTTAAGGTTAGGGTTTGGAAGGAAAAAGACTGGAAAATAGTAAGAAATGAGAATTATAGGGTTTTTAATGAGAAAAGGAATAATAAAATTTGGAAATCCAACAAGGGTAATGACTAAAACTTGGGTTGCTGTTCCAGGACTATGAAGAGTAACTTATGCACAGTGTGGGGATAAAAGCCCAAATGCGTATATTGGGCCTTAGGACCTATTTGAAGATGTGGGTATGTCCGAGAAAGAGTAAAGGATTAGGAAAGGCCTCAGAGTGGAGAATCACATAAGTAAAGGATAAAGGAATATAGTCTGAGGAGTGTATCCTCCTTGGATTTGAAGAATATCGGTCAAACAAATACCTGGGTAGTTTGGGTGAACTTCCAAAAAGTTCCAACGATAAGGATGAACTTCATACACGTATAAAGATGATAAGAATAGAGAAATATCTAAAGAAAAAGTTGCTATCACCGCATTTAATACATTGCAGCAACTTTTCTGGCTACATTTATGTGGAGAAGACCCCTGAACAGTGCAATCTCAGCTGCCACCACTTATGGAGAACCAAAGAAGATACCTGATGGGACATGTACTCAAGTGAATGCTTAGATGAAAAACAAGTGTACGATGAAGATGGTTTAAAAGAAAACTATACAAATGTAAGAGACCTCTCATGAGGGGGGGATTGAAAGAAAGAGAGAAAGAAGTAGAAGGAAAATTTACTGTAACTCTAAGAGTAGTATTAGCCTTTCAAACTATAATTTATCTCCTCGGATATCAGTTTATTCAAGTTTCAAGTGTGTTTTTGTACTTGTTCATTTGTTAAAATCTTGATTAACTGTTGTTTAGTTCACAAATAGCTCAGTTCTTTTACCCACTTCTACAAATTCATTGTATTGGGCTCACAACCCAAATTTTTTAGGCTTAGGCTACAAATCTTGACCCTGCACATAGTATTTAGCCTTTTCATGGGGGTATTTAAGGTTATTTTCGTTAATAGGTGATTCTAAATCTTGGGGTTTAAAGGGTGATTCTTTCAAAATTATGATACATGTCCACTTTTGACCACGTGTCATGATCTTAAAAATTCTGAGCAATGGATCCAAACCAGGTACTAATCAATGCATGTAAGGTTTCAAGTTGCTTAAAAATTTTAAAGATAAAGAAGAAACTCCTAAGCAGATGACTAATTCCAATTGCTAATGGGACAATTTGGACTTTTACGACGAAACCCAAGCTAAATTACTAAACTATCCAAAATTAGACTTAATGGACAATTAGTATAGCCAATGTCCAGACACTAGAAACTTACAGAATTGCCCCTAATTCTTAAAACTGGAGGAAATTAAATTTAAAGTGAAATTGGCTTCTTGTTGCCAAGCGCCACAAAATCTAGATAGTAACATTGCCAGTAAATGACCACTTATTAAAACAAATAGAGTTCCAAAAACCTATTAGTAACGTCTTTGTTGTAAGAAGAGAGAGTTGATGAGAAGGTTGAGCAAAGGGGCCAAGCTCCTTAAGGGAATCATTTTGTTAGATATTTTTATAAAAAAATAAAGAAAGTAAAATTGCAGTTAATCTACCTATGGTTTGGCCCCTTTTAACAGTACCCACCCATGGTTTGAAATTTGTCACTTAACCCACCTTAGCCATTTCCGTTAAAAAATCCCCTTTACTATAGAAGCCACAATAGAAACAGAATTAGAAGCAACATAGCGAAGAACAACTTCTCTCTCACCATCTTAGAAATCAATCTTCAAACCCAAATCCCATTCATGACCTGAATCTTGTTCAATCAACACAATAATTGGTTCCCTCTTGATGTATATATTACCAACAATATACATCAAATCTTGCCATAAAAAAAATTAAAAAAAAAAAATCAGTTTAAAAGTTACAAACCCAGATAGCAAGGGAAAACAAAAAGAAACCCATAAATTCATTAACCCCAGAAAATTTGAATCCACCGCTCTCCACTACTTCGATCTTAACCGATCTAGACAATCAAGTTGCTCTGCAACTCAGCCGATCTCACAATTTCATTTTTCTTGTTTCTTTGTTTTTCTTCCCAGTCTGGGGTTTTAGGTGGTCTAGAAACGACGTCAGAGCAGTCGAGGCCTTCTATGGGGCTTGGGTGCTCATGGAAGAAGCAGCAGACGCTGAAATGCGAAACCTAAGGCATAGCCCGGCAATATTGTACTTGGGGAAACTCAATTGAATAGTTGATCAAGAAGAAGAAGATCCGGTGAAAGTGAGTGAGTTGCGGTGGCAAATAGTTGAAGTGAGAGGCACAAAAATTGTGGCGGCTATGGCCATGGATTTGACTAGTACAGTACCAACTAGTCTTACTATTTTTCAAGTTCTCTCTCAAGGTAAAGCGATGCTGCTTGTCGTTATTTGCGAGAGATTGCTTATAGTGCCGTTAACATTAGTATTGTTTGTTCAATGAGTTGGCTCTAGAGTTGGATTTGCTAGGTTGTTGAGGGTTTTCTTTGCAGTTTTTTTGTTTTTACTTGCAAATCTGGGTTTTTTTTTTTTTTTAGAGAACCCAGCAAAAGAGAATAGGTTAGAGTTTTAGAGAGAGAAAGCCTAGGGTAAAGATAGAATCCAGCAAACTAGTGGATACCATTTATTCATAATTTTTGTATTTTATTTTGTGATTGTTTTATGAAGAATTAAGTAGTCAATTTTTGGATTTAGCAGTGGAAGGCTAGCGAATCTGTGGTGTATGTTCACATGGATTTGTGGCTTTGTTTGTGATTGTAGGTGTATTGGTTTTCTTGTCATTGTAAAAATATGTTTAGCAATTGCAGTGGGCATTGGGTAAGAACGTTAAATGCACATTTCTGGGTTTTTTTTTTTTTTTTTTTTTTTTTATGTGAACATTTCTGGGTTTTGATTGTGAAGAAGGAGGAGGAGGAGAGAAAGGAGGAGAGAGACACAAAACATAATGAAAAAGACACATTTACCCCTATTTTTTAATGGTGAAAAGGGAAAGGTGGGTAACAGGGGTCTAACAGAAGTCACCTCAGGTGGGTTAGGTGACAAATTTCAAACCACAGGTAGGTACTAATAAAACGGGTCAAACCACAGATGGGTAAAGTATAGTTTCCCCTAAAGAATATCATATTTATTCTAATACTCATTTATGTGAATTAAGGAAATCAATTATTCCTTAATGTCAGATACGTTGATTGCTAAATTTTGAAATTCAAATTTAATTCAAAATTTGAATAGCTTTTGTCAATGGTTTTAATTAGGAAATTTTCTGAACATTAATGTGATGTTAATACCATAATTGCTAGCATATTTGGTTTTATTACAAATATATACTTTCCATTCTAAAGGTTTTGTATTCAAATATTCTTATTTGAATATGACATAATAACGTCATATATGAAAGATTTTTCAGTAAGGCATCCACACAACCCAGGATTCTGAACACGTTAATGGCGCACTGTGTGGGGGTCAACCTAAAGTACCTAAGGTAACCCCTCGTTACTGGCCCCATGGGGATTCTCATACCACCCTCAAGGAAGGCGATTATGGGAATCACGACCTCACCCTCCTCCCTCCGAAGGTGCCATTCCCCTTCCGCACAGTACCTCAAGCCCACATTACTGGATATCCTATAATCGGTAATGAATTTCTCCATCGCCTCTTCAGACTCAACTAACTTCTTAAATCTACCCATCCCTAACAAAGGCTAAAAGACTCAAGAAAGGACTCAGAGAGGGAGAAGAAGACTTACAGAAATGAGGAAAAGCTCATTGGACAGGCTTTTTATGCTGAAAAAGGCGTGAGTGTGGTTGGAGACTTGACCAAATTCAATGTACGTGTGCAGGAACTCTTGGGTGCAAAAGTAAAGAGGCCCATCGGATCAAACGAGTATTTATACCCCCCGTTTAAAGATAACCTCACGGGTTTCCCTGCTTATAAAGCTGGAAAAGCCCAGCCGTTGGATTGGTATCATGTCGTTGAACGTGGGGAGCACAGAGTCACCAGAATTTAATGAGGGCGCACTCCGTATACCAAGGCGCCAGGAACGTGCCTTGGACAGGTGAAAAGACTCTAGCATTGACGAAGGATAAGACATGACAAGCCATCACAACGGACTGAGGATATCAAAATCCTCTTCCCTGTTCGAGGATCCTGATAGCAAGATTTTGAGGGGCTATTGTGGGGCTAGAGAATTTGGTATCCTCGGCCCATTTCATATCAAGCCCAAGGCCCATGCCGAGGAGGAGGAAACGCCTGAGGACGAAGTGTGAAAGTCCAAATTGCCCAGGAACCTTGCCGAGGACGACCCTGTCCTCAGCCTACCGAAACCATGGGATTAGGAAGTAACGGGCCACCAAAAGCAGCCTTCCCGAGCATCTAAAGAGAAGGAACAAGTACAACGTGCCAGCCGTGGAAGCATGGTGGAGGAGCAAGTTCATGATGAACTATAACCTCCACATTAAATGCCCAAAACTAACCATCTGGCCGCATTAATAAGGAAATGACCCCTAAACAGTGCAGCCTTGGTTGCCACAGCCCACAGAAAGAATGAGAAGGTGGCTGATGGGACAAGCACTCAAGTAGTAACCTACCTGACCAACAAATGTAAGGCTAAGATCAACTGAAATGGGGTATATAATGCAAGGAACCCCTCTCAAAAGAAGGGGGGAAAAACAGGAAGAAATTAGAAGTGTAGAATTCTGCAACAATCTGTAAGAACGGAAAAACCTTTGTAACCAATCACTGAAAGAATAATAAGAACCTCAAGCTCCCAAGAGGAGCACCGAGGAACATCATTGCACATTTGAATCCACGTCCATGCTATTCAATCCATATGCAACCATACCTAGCCGTTGTATTCTTCACTAGGGCCTAGTTCTTGAACCCATTTTCTACAAATTCATTGTATTGAGCTAGCTGAACTTAAGTCCACTCACTCAACAGTAGAAATGCTCAAACTCAGTCCCTACAGTAATAATATACAACAACGTAATATATGGGGCATTAATTTCATAGCATTATTACTTTTTCTTTGTTCCCAAAGTACAGATTGAGATTTTAGAAAAGACAATATTTGATTTCCAGTTTATATTATATATATATATATATATATAAAGAAAGCTATTGATCACACATTGAAAGAAATAGAGAAAGCTATATACGGAAAGAAATAAAAGTTTCAAATACACACATATTTTTATTTTTGAATTACAGAGTTGCCTTTCCAAAAACAATTTTTTATTGTCCTAAACACTTATCATCTATTACTTCTTACTACTCACAAAAATATTTTATTTTTTACAAAATCTTCTGATAAAAGAAAGTACTATAAAGAGCTTATATCCTACGAGCAGTGTAGGCTCACAAGAATAATTAACAAAGATGGCTGGGTTGTTGTATCCTGAGGACAACGTGCAAAAACTATTTGTCTAACTACATCGGATATACTGTAGACATCACGATTTGTCTCAAAACAGTGACTTGGTCCAAGCTTCATTTCTGCCATCTCTTTTTGGTAAAATCAAATTGTGTAATTTCCAAGAAAAATTTAGGTATTATCTCTCATTTATTTTCAACACATTTTGATCCATTAAATAGACAGATTTAACTACGACAACAGCAAAGCCTTAGTTCCAAAGTTTTTGGATTTGGTTGTAGATCCTCAACATGATTAGTTAGAATTAGCTATATAAATTCTTTTTATCCATTTTATTCTATCCAAAATCATTGCCTTTATTACTTCTTTAATTGACGCATTGAACTAATATATATATATATATATATAATGACTAGGATTAATTATTCATTAAAGTTCCTTTGATATGACATCCACAGAATTGGACCAAGGAAAACATACCGAGGACGGAAAGTAGCTTTTGGATATTATGTCTATAACCAATGTCTCCACACAAGGTGAACTTTGAAGTAGGCTTGCAATGCCAGGAAGATCCCATATTTCCATGCTTGTCATCATAGTTAGAGATTTGCAGTTTAATAATGGGGAAGGCAGATTTTTCACTGACATTATAGATAGAATCTAGGTCCATCAAAGCAAAAGGCACACCACAATAAGGTAAAGTGAATGTTAGAATAAATAACATGAACAATTGCAATATAAATTGCCCGTGAACATTTTAGCTCACATTTTTTACAGAACACTTACATAACTTCCTTTTTTTTTTTGATTGGAATTACATAACTTTCAATTATCCTATATGCAGACAATGAAATAAAAGACGCATTTTTAGAACCTTGATTTAGAGTTGACAAATTATCATATGACGAATCATTATTTGGCACTAAAGCAAGTCCCCTACACCTCATCATAACTCAATAGTTCAACTCATGAAATTGGACCAATACTATTTGGCCCTCCGCTTGAAGTTGAGCTTCTTTCGCTAGAACCATTGCTTTCTTCCTCCATTCCCACTCAGCTCAAAAGCGAATAGTGAGATGCGGAGACTTCTCAGTTCTCTGAAATTCTACTCTTCCTCCCTAATAAAAAACAAAACAAAAACATTTTTGATTAAAAAGTGTACCCATTAGAATGTACAATTATGTAAATTTAGTAATTTACCCGGACACTATTTATTTGTTGATAAAAAATAGGTTGTACTACACTCGTATCTTATACGTGATGCCAAGATTACTACAAGACTCGTTATTAAAAAATAAAAGGTTAAATTCCATTACCCTCACTTCAGATTTGGGCAAATATCACTCTGGTCTAAAACATTTCAAAATTGGCTAATTCGGTCTCTAAAAGACATATTAACCAATTATGGACCATTACCCCCTCCGCTCATTTTTCTTTCCCTCACTCAGAAGAGAAAACTCTTTCAATCCTGGCCAAAGCCATAACCAAAAAAAAAAAACCCAAATCTTACCACAGAATTCAACTTTCACCAGAATGAAACCTTAAATCAGAGTGTCAGACACACCTCTTTGTTCATATCAGCCTTCCTAGCCATGACAGCAGCAGAGAGCAACCTGGGAACCTGATCGAATTCGGAGGCCTCGTTTTGGAGGGCCAAACCTGAAGGTTCTTGTAGCAAAGGAAGGCATGGCGCTGGTAGAACTCGACTGACCCGGCGAGTTGACTCGTCCTGAAGTCCGGCCGAGAGAAACCGAATTCAGCATCAAGTGGGTCGGACACTGTGATTGGAGAAGAGGATGATGGTGGGTTTGTGAATGTCAGAGCTTCTTCTCTGCCTCTGCGAGCCATAGATAGATATTATCACTGTCACAGAGAGAGAGAGAGAGTGAGTGAGTGATGGACTATGTTTGTGTTTTCACTTTTTGAGACAGAAAGCCTTTTTGGTTTTTTGTCTCTTTCTTTCCCTTTTGGTGAGAAACTGACTTAGGGTATGTTTGAATAGCATTTATTGTTGCTGAAAGTTGATAAAAAATAATTGTTGCTGAAAACACTGTAACAAAATAAATTTTAAATGTGTGAATAGTATTGTGAGACCTATTTTTAATATTAAATATTATATGAACAGTACTTAAACAATGCATGAATAGTACACATACAATACACGCACATTAAAATTGTCCCCCAAAGTCAAAAAAGCCGGTAAAAAAAAAAAAAAAAAAACACAACAAGTGAAACGCCGGGGTGACTTTCTCCTGTATCCAAACCCACACTAAAGCAGCGTCTTGGTTCTCTCCTCTTTACTCAACTAAACTCCAGTCTTTTGATGACGCATGATACGAATCTCTTGAAGGGTCCCAGAATTTACGTATATAATAATCTCCAATAACATTCGGTTCTGATTTTGCCATATAGGTCCCACACACTTCTTTTAGACTTTACTCGTCGCTCTTTCCGCGTTACTGCTAATCACATAATATAAACACAAATATACACTGTCCTAATCGGACCAGGAAATCCACATTCTACGCATGCCATATAAGAAAAGGCCAAAAGGGCACAAAAAACTTTGGCTGCACGAACCTGATATTGCATTGGACCCTACATTGACAAGAGCAATGTTTACCAAAGAGTTAATTTTTTTTTTTCAATAATGCTATCATTTTTCATAATTGACATTAATCACGTTAAGATTAAGATGCTATAGGTGATAATTTGGGGTCAATTTGGTAAGAAATTTTTAGTAATATTATTTAAATGTTGTAAAAATACGTATGAATTAAAAAGTGTTATAAAAATACCTGTTGTGATGTTTAAACACTAAAAATTGTTATTTAAACAATATTACCAAATACCTCATGATTTTCTATGAATGTATGTATGTGCATTTTCTTCTTTTCTACTGTAAGAAAAAAAAAGAATGTGTTTCTTTGGAAAAAAATAGTCTCCAAAAATTGACTCAGGTAATAGGGTGTTAGGAACTAGTATGTCTTTTAGGGACTTAATTGGTCAATTTTGAAATATTTTGGATCTGAGTAATATTTGCCCAAATCTTGAGGGAGGTTAATAGAATTTACCCAAAAAAAAAAAAAAAAAGTTTCTACAAGACTCTGTAATTGTTTGTCAAATACTCTTATCAATTACTAATTCATCTCTCTCTAATATCAAACCATCAAATGACTTGGTATATTTACAAGAACCAAAATAAGAAGATTTGTTTCTAACTTTATTTCTCTTTCTTTATACAATCAAAACAAGCATCTTTTTAATTCTCTTTTTGTTTAGGACCGAATAATTAGATACTTTAAAAAAAAAAAAAAAAAACAAATAATCAAATACTTGCAATCAGGTGATCTGCTTTGGCCTTGAAATTCATGTTCTAAAAACTTAATCATGCTTCAATCAGATAGCACGATTCTACGCATAATACATTAACAAACAATTTTATAACATGTAAAAGTTTTTTTTTTTTTTTTTAATTGGAGAACAGCATTTCATGTTACCAATTGACATAAAAAGACCGATCTCTATAACTATTAGTGAACCGTTAACATAAGTTAACTAGTCATTCATATTGAAAATAAGGACAGAAATCAACTATTAGTGCACTATTTATGTCGTTCGTATTGAAAAAGAGGGACAGATATCAGAATGGAACTTATAGTGATAATGCCAAATTGGATCCTGGAGATGAGAAATGATTCCCTCTTCGGTTAAGCTGCTAAAAATCTTACTCTTTAAGACTTCCTAGAGCTTTTCGTATCATCCAATCAAAGCATTTAAACGACTAACAATAGCATTTGTAGGGGGAAAAAAACGAAAGTGTACATAAGCATATGAATGTATGAATTAAAATAAATGAATCAAAGCATTTTTGTATATATGTAGTGGGAAAAGCCATGGTCAGTTCCGAAAAATCCCTTATGAAATATAGAGATTGTAACTCTCAAGTTTATGACATTTTTTTTTTTCCTGATGAGAAGTCTATAACAAACTTGAGTTCACAATAAAACAGAAAAACAATAAATAAAACTGAATACAATGCTAATAAAAAATATCTTTCCTTTAAATATTTCAACTCTTTATGGTTGTAACACCCAAAAAAAACTTCAAGAGAACTCTATCCATTTATCTTAGTAAAGAAAAAAAAAATACCTCTTTATTCTTTTTCACTCTAACCAACTCTTACTGTCACTGAGTTTCTCTCTATATTTTCTGATTGCTTCTCTAGGCCTCTACGTGTGTCTCTCTATTTTACTTTACTTCAGTTCTTTTCTCTCAAAAATGGCCGAATCGCCTTCCCTCTTTTGTCTATTCAACTTGATTTAGACTGTCCAAGAGACCCAAACGTGTAACATTATTTCTCAATTTGTGGGGCTATCAATTTCCCTTCAGTCAACATCAGCGCGTTCCACACGCCTCGCACCACTTCTCCTTAAGGGACAAGCTCGTTAAAGAAATTTGACAAGAGTGGGCTGGACCCAAGTACCCAACAATAGCATTTGATTATAACAACGTTTTCTAGTCTGTGAAGTCTTTTTTTTCTTTTCTTTTTTTCTTTTTTTTTTTTTAATTTTTTTAATTTTTTGATCCGTTCAGTTCAACAAGCCATTAATGAAACCAATAGTTCAATTGATATTTAGTTCAGAGAACTTGGAATGAAACTACTCCAAATTCCAAAGCAAAGTAAAGAGATTAGACAAGAGAAAATGGCATTACTGTATAGGCATCATTGGATAGTGTATCAAGGCAAATATTAAAGAGAATGTGCTCCTTAGGGTTAAAATAATTTTGGTTTTATTTAATAAAAAAATTGAATAAATCTGATCAAATTTTTTTTTTTGAATAAATAGAAAAAATTGTATAAAGCTGATTATGGTATGTTTGAATAAGCTGTTTCAAAATGTGTATTTTAAAAACTAACATTTTTAAAATTTGCGTTTTGAAAACTCCATTTTAAAAACCACAAATAATCGTTTGGTAAAAATGTAAAAATATGCGTTTTCTATTTTTAAAGCCATTAAGCGTTTGGATAAACTATTTTAAAAATAGCTCTTTTAAAAATAGTTGTTTTGAGTGTAAAATAATAAAATTCAAAAAAATGACTTAACTATATTATTAAGGCTATCTTAATTTTTCTATAATTAGAATAAATCCTTTCGCTAAGGACCAAACTCAAATTACAAACTAGGTTCTAGAAATTATAATAGGACAACAAAAAACATTTTGCTTCTCCTTTAGGACCAAGATAACCCCCAATTATTACACAACATTCTATTAAGAATTGAATTACAAACAAGTCTCTTTATAGCCATCCTAGCTTTTACATATCTGTAAATATCTCTTACCAATTGCTGCTTTGTTTAAACTACCCCATTATGTACCCTATTATTCCTTTGGATCTAGATGTTATACACCATTGCACAACAAGCCATCTGGGATTCACAAACACTAGAAACTAGAAACAAGTCAAAACTTAATCACATAAGCTCATAATCCAAACAAAGAAAAGTTCCTTCCCAAAGATACCCATTGCCAAGAACTAAAAACCAAACCCAAAATTTCTATTGAAGTAAATTGTTAAACCCACCATGCAAAAGCTCAAATCTATAGTAAAAATTAAAGAATAATGAAAGAAGAATATGGTTACTTGAGATTTGGAGGTGCCAAATCCAGCAAAGAAGCAAAGTAGAGGTTATTGAGGGAAATTGATGAAAGTGACTATTGAAAGAGAAAAAAAAGGGGATAATATAGCCAGCTATTTAGGGGTATTCTTGGTTTTTTGAACGAAAAAAATAGCAGTGTGAAAATGTTCTATTTGCTCGATATTGAAAATGCAATTAGATACTGCTTCTTTGAAACCGCGGATTTGTGCGATTTCTAAACGTGATTTAGCTTAAACAGCTTCTCCAAACGATTTTGTATATTGCGTTTTGTATCAAACTGCGCGTTTTTGTTCAGGAAAACGCATATCCAAATGGGCTCTATATAACTTATAAAGCTGATAAAAATTATATTATATTATATTACTAGTTATAGGCCCGTGCGTTACATAGTTTTATGAAAAAGCTTATAAAATAAATATATAAATAATTATATATTTTAATATATTCAATAAAGATATAAGAAAAAAAATTATCAAGTGTAAATAATTATCTCACTAAAATAAGGGGTAAGATTTCTCCTAAAACTAAATTAAATTGATAATTCCAAATTAAATTTTAAATTGATAATTATTTAAAAAAAACATACTAAACAGTTGATAAATCTAAAATTAATATAATCTTGATAATATTATAAATTAAAATTAAAGTTGATAATTCAAGAATACACGTGTAGAACATCTTGATAATTTGATGTAACATAAAAGTAATATAATAAAATTGTTAAAATTAATCTATTAATTCTAACCATATTTAATCATTAATTCTAAGATCCTAACTCTAAGCATATAAATTAGATCAAAGCTAAGAAAATTAGTTTAAACAAAAGGCAACCAATACACAAAACCTAATCAATTTAATAAAAACAAAAGACAAAAACAAAGAAGGGGCCTTTAGAAACTTGATAATGTTTTCAAATGTTTTGAATTCGTTAATTAAAATCACATGAAGACAAAAAACCAAAAATACACTAAAGAAAATAAACAAAATGATGATAATAATAATAATAATAATAATAATAATAATAATAAAAAGAAAAAAAAAAAAAGAATGCATACCTGCATTGTCATGCGATTTAGGTATTCACATATTAAAATAAGTTTCATTCCAAAAAGGATATATAGGGTTATATATATTGGTAGAGTTCCATTTGAAATGTAATTCATTTAAATCTTATTGAACTTAAAGATATCTAATCAATGTGTTTGTTTTTATCCAATAAAAATTGGAATTAAAAAAAGGTCATATGAATAGAATGAAAATAAAAAGTTAATTCAACATAACGTAATATATAAAAAATTAAAATTTTAAAAAATTTTAAAAAGAGAGAAAGAGAACGTGGTTGATAGCTATAAGGAATTTGACATATATATATATATATATATATTTGAATATCATCAACGTAAAAATTATCAAATTAATGGAGATATATATATTGTTTTTGGGATAAATAGAAATTATCAAATTATTGGAGATATATACTGCTTCTTGGGATAGATTTATATAAATCACTTCTTGAAGAATTTGGATTGTGTTTATCCCTTAATAATCAAGTTTTGTTGCTTGATATTCTGATAAAATAATATTAATTTAACAATATTAAAATTTTGAAAATTTAAATGATAAAAATGATCTAAATTAAATTTTTGTATGTTAAATATTATCCCCTAATTTAAGAAATATATCCTAACAAATAAAAAAAATAATGTTAATTCGATGATAAATATTATCTAAATTAAATTTTGTATGTTCAATGTTATCCCTTAATTTAAGGAATATATCCTAACAAATAAAAAATAATGTTAATATAATTTTATTTAATGATAAGAATAAATTAGAGTCATGGTAGTATACTATTCTTTTTTAGTTCTTTAAAAATCTAAAATTTTAATAAAATTTCTGTAACTTGGTGAAGCCACGTGGCGTAACCACGGCATCTAAGCCCAACTTTTATTATATATATAATATATTATGATATAATATATAATAAAAGTTGGGCTTAGACACCGTAGTTGCACCACGTGACATCATCAAATTGCATAAATTTTAATAGATTTTTGAAAAAAAAAAAAAATATATATATATATATATATATTATTTCTTATCTTTTTCTCCTATAATTTCTAAGTTGATAAAAATTTTAATTTGAAGTCATTTTTTTAGATAAAGTTTGATAGACACAAAAACTCAATAATTTAATATCAACTTAACTTCTTCTCATCCATTAAGAAAAAAAATTATTCTTAAGCTTCACACTTTCATAAATTTTTATAGATATATATTTTTTGTTCTTATCTTCTTAAATTGCAGGATTTTTTTTTTTTTTTTTTTGTTCTTATCTTCTTCTCCTATAATTTTTTTCTTTTTTAATTTCAGCTTCACACTTTCATAAATTTTTACTACACATAAAAATATTGAAGAATTTTGTTCAGATTTTAAAAATTGCAATATTTTGAATAAAATAGAAGTTTAGTTATTATTATCAACTTAAACTCCAATACTTAATCAATTTTTAGGATGTACATAGAATCTTAATCAATCATCGAATGTTTATCAATTTTATCATTCATTTGTAGTTTTGTACTTTAATTCATTAAAAAAAACATCTATCCTTATTAATTAGTACTTTCTTTCTTAATATTAATATGAAATTCCATCCATATTTATCCAATAAAAAATGATCGAAGGTAATTTAGTTTAAGTATAAATCAAATTCAAACTTTATTGGATTAAGAAGTTACCTCCTCATCAAAAAAAAAAAAAAAAAAAAAAAAAAAAAGATTTAAAATCTTATCTCACTCTAAAATACTGTGGGGGAGAAAAACCCAACCCAACTTATTGGGCCCAAGGCCCTGAATGAGGAACACTCTTAGTCCGAGGAGGTGAGACCTTCAGTCGGAGGCCCACGTCAAAAGGGAATGCCTTGAGATGAGCACGTGTACCATCCGAGGAGGTGTTCATATGTCCGGGTAGTCCAACATCCTCTGATCCGAAGAGGTTTGACCCAACACGAGCATGGAGGTTCAAGTGATCTGTTTGACAAGTGTTAAGAGGGAGAGGAACCTCGGACACACATAAAGATAATGGGAACTGAGAAATATCAAGGAGGCATACCTCAACCACCACATTTAATGCACTGCACCTACCTTCCTGGCCGCATTTATGTGGATAAGACCCCTGAACAGTGCTTCCTCAGCTACCGCCACTCACATAAGGCTAAAAGTGGGGTGATGGGACTTGCTCTCAAATGGGTGTCTGGATGATGAACAAGTGGACGGAGGAGATGTAAGAAGGCATCGCTATATAGGGAAGGGGGCCTCTGATAGTAGAGGGGGAAGAAAAAGAAAAAGATATTGGATTCCGGTAGCTCGAGGAATGGTAATCCTGGATTATCAATGAAAAGCACCTCTTTGGACGTAGCACTCATATTAGTCCGAGAACACATTAATCCAAATCTTCCCATTGGCGTTGCCGTTTAATACTGTTATTTTCATCATTAGCCTAGCTCTTTCACCCATTCTCTACAAAATTTATTGTTTTGGGCTCGGTGGGCTCCGAATCCATACCTCTTTAGGCTTGGGGCCCCAAAAACTGACCCTACAATTGGCGCCGTCTGTGGGAGAGCTTGTGCAAGAGTGAAAACAACAGTTGATGACGGCAGGACAAGGTGAACAGCAAGCAGAATCCAGGGCATCCCAACACATGGACCATTTCGCCAACCTAGAGAAGAGACAAAATCGTGAAGGTAGCGTACACACAGTGCGCCTTAGCCAGGGCCAATCACAGAGCGGAAGTCACATGTCCCATGCAAAGAAGAACCGCGACTTGCAACTGGAAGTAGAAAAACTAAAGAGAGAGCTGCGCCATGCAAAGAGGAGACGGGCTTCCTCATACTCTGAGGATGATCTTGATGATGAGCAGGATGTCTCTTATCAGCACAAATCCAAGACACCAGCCAGCGAGTCCTACACTTATGAGGAAGAATCCCATCGTAAGAGACAACGTAGAAGTCCATCACACGAGGACATGGAGAACGATGCCATGAACAGGGCTCTGAACCAGATATCTAAGTCGCCCTTCACGCGCAGGATAGAGGAGGCTAGACTCCCTCGGCGTTTTAACCAGCCAACGTTTACCATCTATAATGGTAAGACTGACCCCGTGGAGCATGTGAGTCACTTTAACCAAAGGATGGCTGTTTACGCCAGAGACGAAGCCTTGATGTGCAAGGTTTTCCCTTCCAGTCTGGGCCTGTGGCCATGAGGTGGTTGACGGCTTGAAGGCAGGCTCCATCAACTCCTTCAAAGAGCTCACTCAGGCATTCGGCTCCCGTTTTGTCACATGCCGAAGGGCGGCCAGACCTGTTTCTTCCCTGCTATCCTTGTTCATGCAGGAAGGTGAATCCTTGAAGGCATATTCAGATAGGTACTGGGAGATGTTCAATGAGGTGGAAGGTAACAATGATGCAATGGCCCTCAGCACATTCAAGCTCGGCCTCCCTACTGATCACGGTTTGAGGGCGTCTCTATCTGGCAAACCGGTCACAAACGTGCGTCAGCTAATGGACCGCATAGAGAAGTATAAGAGGGTTGAAGAGATCAGCAGCAGGGCAAGGAAAGGACAAGGTTATTCCTCAGGAGAGGAGGGATTCGCGGTCGGACCGTTACAATTATAATAAACTGCGAAGGGATTTTGCCGGGCAATCAGGATCGACGAATCCTCAATCGGTCAACACCGTGTTCAAAGAGCCAGTACACCAGGTCCTGGAAAAGATCAAGAACGAATCATTCTTCAGGTGGCCGAACAAGATGATAGGAAACCCCGAGAAACGCAACTATAATCTCTATTGCCAGTACCATCAAGACCATGGCATATCACGGAGGATTGTAGGAGCCTGTGGGATCACCTGGACCAATTGGTCCGCGATGGTAAATTGAAACACCTCCTGCACCCTCCAGTGGCCGAGGGCAGACGGATCAGGCCACGCAGAGATGACCCCCAAAGCCGCCGCTAGGGACTATAAACGTCGTCTTCGCCGCACCAGGAAGAACAGGATCCTAGCCATTGAAAGTTATGTCAGTAGGCCGACCACCCGTGGGAGTCAAGCCCGAGGACCTAAGAGAACTAAGTCTGGTGCCCCGTTGGTCATGGGATTCTCGGACGAAGACATGATCGGCACCATCCAACCCCATGATGATGCACTAGTTGTCACCCTCAGGATAGGAGGGTACGATGTAAAGAGGGTGATGGTGGACCAGGGTAGTGCTGTGGAGGTAATGTACCCAGACCTCTACAAGGACTAGGCCTAAAGCCCCAGGACCTGACGCCGTACGATTCCCCCCTCTTGAGCTTTGAAGGAAGGCCTGTCGTTCCGAAAGGCCGATACGCTTACTAGTGCAGTCTGGCACCGAGATGGTGGAGTTAGATTCATAGTTGTGGATGCATATTCGCCCTACACGGCACTCGTGGCAGACCTTGGATTCACGCACTTGGGCTGTTCCCTCTACTTTGCACCAAAAGGTCAAATATCCGTCAGAAGGGCAGATACGCGAGATCCGAGGAGACCAGTCTGTTGCTCGTCAGTGCTTGGTAGCTGCCATTCAGCATAAGACCCCAGCCGAGTCCTCGGACGCAGCCAGGAGGGATTTATAGCAACTACAGTCTCGGGATTGCCCTTTGAAGGACCAGATGAAGCACTCGATGTGAGGATCTAACAAAAGTGGTCATTGGAGATGATCCTGATAGGTTCTTTCAAGTCGGATCTCAGCTGCCTCTCCAGGAGAAGGAAGAGCTGATAGAGTTCCTAAGCGAAATCTCGATGTATTTGCCTGGAATCCTTACGAGGCCCCAGGGTAGACCCGGAGTTTATATGCCACCACTTGAAGGTGAATCCACTGATCACCCCCAAGAAACAGCCCATCGGCGCCCATCCAGGAGCATGCTGATGCAGTAATAGACGAAGTAGCGAAACTCAAAGTGGCTGGGCTATCAAAGAAGTTTTTTATCCCGAATGGCTGGCAAATACCGTGTGGTAAGAAGAAGAATGGAAGTGGCGAGTATGCGTAGACTTCACGATTTGAATAGGGCATGCCCCAAAGATCCGTCCCAATGCCAAAAATAGATCAGCTGGTCGATGCCACTGTGGCCACCCTCGGATGAGCTTCCTAGACGCCTTCCAAGGCTACCACCAGATACCATTAGCCCCGGATGACCAAAAGACTGCATTTGTCACCCCTATTGGCAACTACCACTATAAAGTAATGCCGTTTGGCTTGAAGAACGGGGAGCTACCTACCAGAGGATGATGACGAGGATGTTCGAGCCACAGCTGGGCAAGAATATCGAAGTTTACATAGATGACATGGTGAAGAGCAATTGTCGCCGAGCATGGAGACCTTGAAAGTACCTTTGATTCTACGAAAGTACAACTACGATTGAATGCTTCTAAGTGCTCGTTTGGGTAGGTCCGAAAATTTTTAGCATACATGGTCACGCACAGGGAATNAAAAAAAAAAAAAAAACACACGCTTGCTGCAAAATATATTCAGTATTTATATTCTAATTTTTTTTTTCAAACATACCTATAGCAACAAATAATTTCAATAAAATAAATAATTATTTCAGTAAATAAAATAATTATTTCATCCGCAAATAATTTCTTCAAACTTACCTATATGAACATTATTTTGTTTTTGATTTTTTTTTATGGGAACATTATTATTATTATTTTTTTTGGTATTATAATTGAATAGTATCTTTTTTTGAGGGAAGGGTAGATAATTGAATTGTATCTCAAGGTGCTTTATTTTTTTAGAGAGTTCTGACCTATGACGTCCCCTGCTAATGATATCTCTTTACCATCAGACCAAGACACCAATTAATTTTTGGTGTAGGCGGGATTGAATCACAGATCTTTTATTTAACCATAAAAAATTTTATCAGTTGAGTTAATTGAAACTCACTCAAAGTGCTTTTTTGGTTGAGCTTATCATGGATTTTTTTTAAAAGGTAAAGTAGGAAGTTTATCATGGCCTAGTAGTAGGTCAAGTTGGTTAAATCCTTGTGGGGGAAAAAAAATTATTTCCCTGGTAGTGGGTCAAGTTGGTTAAATCCTTGTCGTGTGACTAGTGTCTGTCTATTATAAGTTGTTGATTAAAAATAGGGGGAAAAAAATTTATTTCCGCTGCCAGGATTTGAACCTGGAATCTCTAATCCAAAGAATTGCGAATGTGCTACAGCGGATGTCTTACCAAATGTCGCGTAATTATTTTACTTATCTTGATAGCATTTCCCAGCAAGCTAGAATCACACACTATTAGCAATCTCAATCAATTTAAAAGTTTGTGTTGCAAACAATCCAAATTATTGGTAAATTTAAATATTTGCATCAACTCATCAGCTTCACAGTTCAAATTAGTTTATTGAGGTGACTAGTCCAAAACCTTTTATAAATATTCAAAATAAGATTTAGATTCTATAAGAATTCAATTGAGCATTTTCTTCTGCATTGCCCCTTTGCTATGGCACTTTGGTGAGGTAAAGAACTATACTTTAAGACTGAACGCATTCAAGAACAAGTGAACAACCCTTACAGAGATGGCTAAAAGAGCTCATTGCAAACCCCAAAGAAGAGCTTATAAAACCACCCTCAATTCCTACAAGTCATCCTGATAACCCTTTGATTTGGTTTTTCAGTTTCCATAAAAGCCTATGAACAGAGAAATGGAATGCCATTGCAGCATTACTAATTATCAATTCTATGGTTTATAGGTGCTCTACAGCTTATGCACTCACACAGCAATGCCAAACAAAGCCAATCTCTCCAGAGACCGAAAAAGAGAGACACAAGGATGGCAGCTGATGTTGAACATAGAAGGGGCAAGGACGAAAGACAGTAACTGGTGTAGAATATAGATTTTATGGGATTAAACTCACCTGCCTCCAGTGTGGCTACCACAGATTCCTTCGTTGTTCAACATCAGCTGCCATCCTTGTGTCTCTCTTTTTCGGTCTCTGGAGAGATTGGCTTTGTTTGGCATTGCTGTGTGAGTGCATAAGCTGTAGAGCACCTATAAACCATAGAATTGATAATTAGTAATGCTGCAATGGCATTCCATTTCTCTGTTCATAGGCTTTTATGGAAACTGAAAAACCAAATCAAAGGGTTATCAGGATGACTTGTAGGAATTGAGGGTGGTTTTATAAGCTCTTCTTTGGGGTTTGCAATGAGCTCTTTTAGCCATCTCTGTAAGGGTTGTTCACTTGTTCTTGAATGCGTTCAGTCTTAAAGTATAGTTCTTTACCTCACCAAAGTGCCATAGCAAAGGGGCAATGCAGAAGAAAATGCTCAATTGAATTCTTATAGAATCTAAATCTTATTTTGAATATTTATAAAAGGTTTTGGACTAGTCACCTCAATAAACTAATTTGAACTGTGAAGCTGATGAGTTGATGCAAATATTTAAATTTACCAATAATTTGGATTGTTTGCAACACAAACTTTTAAATTGATTGAGATTGCTAATAGTGTGTGATTCTAGCTTGCTGGGAAATGCTATCAAGATAAGTAAAATAATTACGCGACATTTGGTAAGACATCCGCTGTAGCACATTCGCAATTCTTTGGATTAGAGATTCCAGGTTCAAATCCTGGCAGCGGAAATAAATTTTTTTCCCCCTATTTTTAATCAACAACTTATAATAGACAGACACTAGTCACACGACAAGGATTTAACCAACTTGACCCACTACCAGGGAAATAATTTTTTTTCCCCCACAAGGATTTAACCAACTTGACCTACTACTAGGCCATGATAAACTTCCTACTTTACCTTTTAAAAAAAATCCATGATAAGCTCAACCAAAAAAGCACTTTGAGTGAGTTTCAATTAACTCAACTGATAAAATTTTTTATGGTTAAATAAAAGATCTGTGATTCAATCCCGCCTACACCAAAAATTAATTGGTGTCTTGGTCTGATGGTAAAGAGATATCATTAGCAGGGGACGTCATAGGTCAGAACTCTCTAAAAAAATAAAGCACCTTGAGATACAATTCAATTATCTACCCTTCCCTCAAAAAAAGATACTATTCAATTATAATACCAAAAAAAATAATAATAATAATGTTCCCATAAAAAAAAATCAAAAACAAAATAATGTTCATATAGGTAAGTTTGAAGAAATTATTTGCGGATGAAATAATTATTTTATTTACTGAAATAATTATTTATTTTATTGA
Organism: Quercus suber; assembly: GCF_002906115.3. Lineage (NCBI taxonomy): Eukaryota > Viridiplantae > Streptophyta > Magnoliopsida > Fagales > Fagaceae > Quercus > Quercus suber. The sequence goes on from NW_027069821.1 coordinate 519,279, forward strand.
AATTATTTGTTGCTATAGGTATGTTTGAAAAAAAAAATTAGAATATAAATACTGAATATATTTTGCAGCAAGCGTGTGAAAAAAAAAAAAAAATGGAGAAGGGATTTTATTTGAAGTTAAAATGTGTATTCATAAAAGCATCTTATATTATATATTTCAATTGAAACTTGTTTAGTAGTTGAATTTGAGCATGATTCATTTACTAAATAAACAAATATAAATAAATATTTCCTAAATATGAATTTTGTTTAGAAAAAAAATAAAAACCAAAGAATACTACTTTGCCAACAATATACTTCCTTTAGTTAGTACAAAGGCAACAAACTAAGCTTATTCTTTGTAATTGGCACATAACAAAAGTAGTATTACTGGAGAATCCAGTAAAAGTAATGTCACTCCAACCTCATGTCCACAACAATTCATGTCAATTATTATGAAAAATATTATATTCCTATCATTATTCTAAATAATCTATCGCTTGGCTTCAAAAAAATAAAAAATATAATCCATCACTTGTAGCACATTGGCAATTCTTTATTTAAAGATTCCAGGTTCAAATCCTGGCAGCGAAAATGTCTTTTTTTTTTCCTATTTTTAATCACAACTTATAATAGACGCTACAAGGATTAACCAACTTGACCTACTACAAGACCCATGATAAACTTCCTACTTTTTCCTTAAAAAAATCAACAACTTATAATAGACACTACGGGGATTAAACCAACTTGACCTACTACCAGACTCATGATAAACTTCCTACTTTACCTTTTAAAAAAAAGAAAAAAGAAAAAAGCAAATTCATGATAAGCTCAACCAAAAAACCACCTTTAGATACAATTCAATTATCTACCCCCTTAACTCAAAAAAAAAAGAAAAAAAAAAAGATACTGTTCAATTATAATGTACACAAACAAAAACAAAATAGTGTTCTTTTAGGTAATTTTGAAAAAATTATTTGCGGATGAAATAATTATTTTATTTATATAAATTATACAGAAACAAAATATTGTTGTTATAGGTATGTTTGAAAAAGCTATTTTAGCTATGAAAATTTACATAAATGAGAAATGAATATTGAATATATTTTGTAGCAAGTACATGTTTCATTTTATTTTAAGTTAAAATGTGTATTCATAAAAACATCTTATATTATATACTTACTATCTATAAAAGGATTCCCCGTTTGATTTTCAACATTTTGCATATTAAAATACTCTCTCATAAATTCTTAAATTTTCTAAAATACCCATATCATTTTTTTTTTTTTTTTTGAGAAGCCAGACTAGTAAGTCTGGGATTTTATTCAAAAACTTAAAAACTTAGTAAACATCTTTTACTACAAAAGCACCCCTGAAAACAAGAGGGGTAATATCAGATGGAATATCCTCCAACTAGACCCGAAGACCTGTCATTGTGCTTGTTTTTTTGCTAGAGCATTAGCAACTAAATTACAAGCTCGGGGTACATGATTAAATTCTACCAATTGAAAACCCGAAACAAGTGCACGAATTTCCTCTATAATTTTGCCATAGCTGGTCTGCTCGCCGTTATCCATGGTAAGTGCATTTATGATCACAGCTGAGTCTCCTTCAATCACCACTCGAGGCAAGCCAATTTCTATAGCAAACTTCACCGCTCGATGACACGCTAGAGCTTCCACAGCTGCTACTGATTGAGGCATCGGAAAAGGCATCGAAAGAGCACCAATAACCTCCCCAGCACAATCACGTACAATTACCCTAATGCATGCTGAATTGGTGGAATTGAATGTGGCTGCATCAAACTTCACCTTATAAAAATTATGTTCAGGGGGTCTCCATTGCTGCATAATGATTGGATCAGGGGGTGCTGGGGGCTCGGACTGAACTGCAAGGAATTCTTGGAGGAGGGTACCAGCCATACTACAAATCTTGGAGAGTGGATGAACTGGGCGACCAAAGTGCCTAGCTGTGAAGGCAGCCACTTGTCCTATTTTATGTGGATTGATTCACCATTGCCAATGCACCATACCATCCCTTTTCGAATCATGTCTCTGGTGCTAATGATGCTCTTCCATGCATAGGGCCCAACCCTTGAGTCTTCTGCATCTAAAATCGAGCACTATGGGAAAAATCTAGCTTTGAAAACTCGGTAGCACAAGGGATCTGGGTTATTGATCATCCTCCATACTTGCTTAGCTAATAGAGCTTCATTGAACTTCTCAACTTCTTTGAACCCTAAACCCCCAACTTCTTTGGCTTCACATAATCTCTCCCACTTCACCCAATGCACCTTTCTACTATCACCGCTATAACCCCACCAAAACTTATAGATTAAGACTTCCAATTCTTTTATAAGACCCATTAGGAGCTTGAAACAATTCATTGTGTATGTCGGAATTGCTTGAATGACTGATTTGATAAGAACTTCCCTCCCAACTTGAGATAAAAGTTTTTCCTTCCATCCTTGGAGTTTTTTCCACATCCTTTCCTTCAAGTAGACAAAGCTTTGCGTTTTTGCTTGGCCTGCAAATGTAGGTAACCCCAAATATTTTTCATATTGTATGATAGTTGGGTCACCCAGAAGTTGTTGAATCCGAACCTAAGTATCATAGAGGGTATTTGAACTAAAAAAAATGTTTGTCTTGTCCCGGTTAATTTTCTGCCCCGAACCTCTCTCATAAATATCTAGGATATCAAGGATTTTTTTGACATTCTTCCTTCTTTTCCTAACAAAATAGCACACTATCATCTGCAAAAAATAAATGTGATACCCTTGGGCCATTTCTGCCAATTGGCACCCATTGGATCAGGCCTTCCACTTTAGCTTTGTGAATCAAACTTTGGAGTCCCATAGCACACATGAGGAAAAGATATGGAGACAGTGGATCACCTTGTCACAGTACCGAACTCGGTTTGATGTTTCCTACAGGTTGGCCATTAAGGAGAACAGAGTATGAAACAGAATTTAAATAAGACTCACCATCCTCTCCCCAAGTCCCAAATGTCTCATTATTTTTTCCAAGAAAACCCACTCCACCTGGTCATACGCTTTGCTTATATCCAGCTTGACTGCCATATATCCCAACTTTCCTTGGGTTTTCCTCTTCAGATAATGCAATGTTTCAAATGCCACCAGGATGTTATCAATAATTAGATGCCTCGACAAAAAGGCAATTTGAGATTCAGGAATAGCTTGAGCTAGGAATTTCTTCAACCGATTCACCACAACTTTTGAAATGAGTTTATAAATAACATTGCACAGGCTTATTGGTCAAAAATCAGCCACCTTTTTTGGATGTTTGATTTTTGGGATAAAAGAAATGAAGGTGCTATTAAGGGATTCATGCACAACACCTGTGTTAAGTGCTTTAAGAACAATTGCAGTTATGTCACTACCCACAATATGCCAAAAAGATTTATAAAATATGGGAGACATACCATCGGGGCCCAGGGCAATAAGTAGAGCCATTTGTTTAAGTGCAAGCCGCACCTCATTTGCCTGGAAATCATGGACTAAATAGCTTGTTACCTCATCGGTCATGGTTGGTTGGATGCCATTCAAAATCTCTTCAAAGCTCGATGGATCAGAGGAAGTAAATAGGGAAGTAAAGTATTGTTCAAGCACACTTCCCATCCATGGTTCATCATCCACCCACACTTCGGCATCATTTTCCAATCCCTCAATAAAGTTGCGGTGGTTTTGTTGGGTAGCTCTACAGTGGAAAAATCTAGTGTTTCTGTCACCTTCCTTGAGCCAATCATTGCGAGATCTCTTCTTCCACATAGCCTCTATGTTTTTGAGGCTTTGAATGTCCCCCCTCAATTTATAAATTAGTTCTGGGTTGATTATGTAGCTTCCATTCTCCTCTGCCTCCTTAAGTTCCTGCAATTTTTTGTTAGAGAAATTCTGACATGGCCAAAAGTCTTCCTATTCCACTCCTTCAAATTATCTTGGCAGGTTAGGATTTTTTCAATAAAACTCCAAACTGAATCCGTACTAGTAGGCACTCGCCAAGCATTTTGCACCACCTTTTCACAGGAGCTTTCTTTCAACCACATGGACTCAAAGCAAAATGGCCAACCCTTTCTATAAAAACGTTTTAGCTTAAAATTTGCAACAAGTAATAGCAGCTTATGGTCTAAATGGAAAGAATTAAGATGGTGAATATGAGTGGTCGGAAATTGGAGAATCCACTAAATGGTTGCCACACCTCTATCCAATCGAACCTAAACATTTTGGTCACTCGGACGACAATTACACCAAGTGAAGGGAAACCCACTGAACCCAAGATCCTTAAATCGGCAATCATCCAAAGCATCCATAAACCCCTGCATTTGTCTTTCCGGTCGGTCTAACTAGCCATGCTTCTCTTCCGTAAACAATATTTCATTAAAATCTCCCATACATACCCAAGGCAAAGAAAACCGCTGACATAAAGCTTGTAACAATGACCATGAGTTTTCCCAGTTGGCTGTTTCAGGTTCCCTGTAGAATCCCGTGAAACGCCAGGCATCATCAACTCCATGATTAATAATAGCATCAATATGGTTAACCGAAAAAGACTGAACATCCACATCAAAATCATGTATCCAAAACAAAGCTAAACCACCTCCCGTGTTCACACGTGGAACAACAAAAGAATTAGGATATTGTATCTTTCTACCAACTCTCTCTAAAACATATTTTTTGACTTTGGTTTCCATTAAAAAAACCATTTTGGGATCTTTGTTTGTCACCAAGGCAACAAGTTCATCTTCTATTTGTGGGTTCCCAAGCCCACGACAATTCTAGCATAGGCAACTCATTGCTTTCGGTGGTGCTAGATCCTAGCAACCACCTCAAAATTATTGTTTTTGTTCTAAGAATCGAAGTCCATATAGCACTTCTTACCACCACTTTACTCTTCAAAATCAATACTCATGCAATGTTTGCCATTATCAGCTTTCCCCTTTTTTGCTTGTTGCCCTGCCTCATGAGCCATTTTTTTCCATTTTCTTGGTATGTATGGGGAATCCTTAACCTGGTTTGTGATAACCCCAAGAGGGCTCCTTGTGGCTAAATGGTCAGGTTTGGAATTCTAGGATGCTGCCCTCACGTGTGACACTTGGTCCATATGGTGATTCGAGATAGACAAGTTCACTATCCCCTTTTCCAATCAAACAACTTAATTCTCCTTACCCACTCTTCCCATGCCTTGGCTATCATCACACAAAATCTGTTTGCCATTATCTACCTGATCCGTGTCTAATGGTGAGCATAACTAGATGCTTCAGATTCACACCACTTTCCTTCACCTCCCTCTGTTGGTCCCGGCCCTCTGTCAGACCTAGTTTTTGTAGAAGAGCCCTTAGAAGAGTTCTGTGAAGAACTATGTTTTTTCTGATGCTTTCATCAAGGAGCTTGATTGCGCGATGCTCCTAAAATAATAGTTACCATTTTCCTAGTGATTCTTCCTGAGTCAGCCCTCATCCAATCCCCATATTGCTGCTCTTCACATTTCAGATAACCCTTACCTGGTAACCAAACCTCGCATTCCTTTTCACTATGGCTAACACGGCCATACCAATAGAAATAATTAGGAAGCTGCTTATACTTTATCCCTGCTCACCCCACAATTTTAGCCTTTTGAAACTCATCACCTGCTCCATCGTCTTTAGAGTCTGCCACCTGAACCACCGTACCCAGAGTTTTTCCAACTGCTTTACCCGTTTCCTGAGTTAACAAACGTTTAGGTACATTGTGGATTTGCAGCCAGAAAGTTGTGTGCGAAAAATCTAAGGTAGGGGCTGATTCAGCATCGAATGCTTTCTGAAAAATCACTAGACTCTTATCGTATGACCAAGGTTCAAATTCCAGCACTCTCTCTAGATCTAAATTATCTTCGAACTCAAATAATAGTATATTTTTCCCAACATCCCTAATTTTCAGTTCACCCGTTTGCTTCCATAGGGGTTTGAAAGTACGAGTAATTGCCTCCACATTCAAGACCCTCTTAGTAAGGAACTTCCCTGCCAATTGGTGTATACTAATCTCCTTTTGACTTGTGACTTCAGCACCACCATCTTCCACTTCAGATAGCAAAAACCGAGCCCACATCTCATCCAAACCAACCATGGTTTTTACTGTATGACGAAAAAAGAAAAACCCCTAGAGCAACGAAACCAATCCAATAATAGAACACTCCATCTTATCAATTCATAGTGGGAGTAAAGGGAACCCAAAACCTAGACTAAGCTAGGGACAAATATTCTATAGGCATCTAGGAAGAGAAACCCTAGCAACCAGAGAAACCTCTCCTACACTTAAAAAATAAGGATCAAATAAGAATTCAAATACCCATATATTTTAGTTAAATAATTTTAAATTAAAAAACACAAACTAGTTGACAAAGCAATTTATTGTTCCTAAGTTTTAGGTTTTTCCCTTTATCTTCTCAATTCAGCTTAAAATTTAGGAGAAATTACATTTTACCACCTTAAACTATGCACTAAATTACACTTTGCACCCTAAATTATCCGAATGCACACTTTGCACCCTAAACTATCACGCTTATCACACTTTGCACCTCTATGTTACTTTTGCTTTTATGTTTAATGGAATTTTATTGCATGTGACAAGCACATGCTTCTTGCTTAGGTGGGACAAACTTAAAAGACTAAAATACCTTTCTTCAAAATCAATTAAGCAAGAAGCAAAAGTAAGTGCTTGTCACATGCAGTATAATTCTGTCAAACATAATAGCAAAAGTAACACCAGGGTGCAAAGTGTGATATGTGTGATAGTTTAAGGTGCAAAGTGTGCATTCAGATAGTTTAGGATGCAAAGTGTACTCTAATACATAGTTTAGGGTGGTAAAGTATAATTTTTCCTAAAATTTAGGATACTATCTCTATCTCATTTTTAAATATTATTCCACATTATCTTACAAAAAAAAAAAAAAAAAACAACGGTTTTTTATAGATCACTTTTAAATATTATAACACTAAATCAAAAAAAAAATTTTAAAAAATAGAGCTTTATTGCACGTGTGACGAGTCTAGTATTATATACTTAAATCGAAACTCGTTTAATAATTAATAGTTGAACTTAAACTTGAATTTGAGCAGGATTCATTTACTAAATAAACAAATATAAATAAATCTTTCCTAAATATGACTTTTTTTTTTTAACACCAGAGAATATTACTTTGCCAACAACACACTTCCTTTAATTTGTAAAAGGTAACAACCTAAGCTAACTTGTCATAATTGGCACGTAATAAAAGTAGTATTAGTAGAGAATCCAGTGAAAATAACGTTACTTCAACTATAGGTTCACAACAATCCATGTCAATTATTATAAAAAAAATATTATATTCTTAGCATTATTCTAAACAATTGGGTTATTTTTCATTTTTCTATGGTCTAGAAACAAAGTTGACTGCTTGTCAATCTTGATTATTGTGATTGAAATCGTTGACCATAATCTTTACTTCTAAATGCAAAATAGACATCTAATGTTGGTGCAAGACAAGGACAATGTATCCACTCTTCTCAAATAATGCCCGCCATTGCTATTATGAAAGCTAACATCCAAAAGTGTCCACATGATATCACACTTGATCCCGTGGTAGTTTCTAGTCATATTCAATTTAATGATTGTAATTGTATACCCTTGATGTGTGTTAGCAAAAATGCCCACTCTCTATTCACCTAACAATCAATAGGATTTATATTTCTTCTTATTTATTTATTTTTTTGAAAAGCGGATTTAATTTATTTTGTTCCAATTTTTTTTATAAAAAAAAAAATGCTAAATCACAAAAATGAAATATCATCAAACAATTTTTTTTAATTTTTTGCTTTTTAGAGAATCAAGTAAATTTTTTTATTGAATCAACATGAAGATGTAATTTACTTATTCTCCTCATCTTTTGTATGTGAAAGGAAAAGTAATTCTATTGATATTTTTTTGAGTGAAAATTCTAGAGAGATTAGAAAGAGAGTTTAGCTATTTATACAACTAAAATAAGCTAAAAACCTCTAACAAATTTAGCGCCGTCTGTAACAGATTTTCTAATGGACCAATAGTTTCATTACACGTGGACTTGCACAGTAACATAACCAAATTAAATTATTTAAAAGCTTCATCTTCCATTACTATCTCTTAAATGAAGTGTTTTCACCTTATTTAATAGATATCTTTAACGTTAATCATCAAATTGGAAATTAACTTCACTATTTTGTGACGTTCATGTAGCCATTTCTTTTTATTTTTTATTTTATTTTTTTACTTCAACAGTTACAATTTACAACAGAGAAGTGAGAATTTAAACCTTAATTTTTCTCATAAGAAAAAAGTAAAAAAATCACTGAATTACAATGCTCTTAACTAACATAACTTTATATTGGAGAAACAAAAAATATAACAATAACAAAACTATTCAAGCTTTTATTAAATTTATTTATTTTCACCCCTTTGTTTACACCTAATAAATTTAGCGCCGTCTGTAACAGATTTTCTAATGGACCAATAGTTTCATTACACGTGGACTTGCACAGTAACATAACCAAATTAAATTATTTAAAAGCTTCATCTTCCATTACTATCTTTTAAATGAAGTGTTTTCACCTCATTTAACAGATATCTTTAACGTTAATCATCAAATTGGAAATTAACTTCACTATTTTGTGACGTTCATGTAGCCATTTCTTTTTATTTTTTATTTTATTTTTTTACTTCAACAGTTACAATTTACAACAGAGAAGTGAGAATTTAAACCTTAATTTTTCTAATAAGAAAAAAGTAAAAAAATCACTGAATTACAATGCTCTTAACTAACATAACTTTATATTGGAGAAAACAAAAAATATAACAATAACAAAACTATTCAAGCTTTTATTAAATTTATTTATTTTCACCCCTTTGTTTACACCTAATATATCTATACTTCGAATCTTTGTTGTCATTATTATTAATATTACTATTATTATTATAATGCTTTTTGTACTCACAAATCAAACCTTTGATTTTCAAAATGCAAGTACAAATAGAAATAGTAGAGATGGAAGTTGGTAAATAAATTAGGAGAGTACATTTGTAAAAGAAACAATCATTTTTTGTGCTAAAGGGGGGAAAAAAGTCATTCTCCAAGTGAAGATAGTTTAATAAATTTCTTATAAATTGTTTATAAACTCTATTCTTACAAAATTTCGAAGTACTAATTCAATGAGTGTAATGAAATCTATATATATATATATATATATTAATAGGCAAAACTTAGAGAAAGTTCAATTAGAATTTGAAATTAGAATCTAATTTGCGCCATGTGTCTAAATTTAAGTAGTGATCACATCATGATTATCTACTTAAGTTTGTATTATGTGTTCACTTAAATTTTGAGAAATGATATGTCCACAATATTTTTACAATATTTTTACAACAAACCTTAAGTGACAAGTTGCTATTGGTTGTTATTGTTGGGATAAAAAAGTAATTTATGGTTAGGTTCAAATTTGAACCAATAACAACTAATCACCTATGATTTGTTGTAAAAATGTTGTGGACATAGCATCTCTCTTAAATTTTTTAATCTTTGTGCCAAGTGAGTTAATGAGTGCAAAATACGAAAAATCTAATATCAATAAACTATTATTTTTTGTAAAAAAACTAATCACATATACTTAATAAAAATCATCACATGTTCTATCTTATTAAAAATTAGGAAAAAAATTATCATTAGTAGTATTAAATTTAGGTACGAATTTTAATATGTAACTAATTATGTTTACTTTAAAAAAAAATAGTTTGACTAATTATTTATATTTTTATGATAAAAATTGTGTTTAACTTTAAATGTATATATACGTATGAATGTGTTTCATGCTTTAAAATTTTTTTGACTAATTATTAATATTTTTATAATAAAAATTATGTTTAACTTTAAATGTATCCATGAGTTTGCATGAGTTACGTGCTAGTGTATATATATATAGTTAGGCAAAGCTTAGAGAAAGTTCAATTAGAATTTGAAATTAGAACCTAATTTTGCGTCATGTGTCTAAATTTATGTGGGGACCACACCATAATTATATACTTAATTTTGTGCCATGTTTTCACTTAAATTTTATAATCTTTGTGCCAAGTGAGTTAATGAGTACAAAATACTAAGAATCTAATATTAATAAGCTATAATATATAAAAAATAATAAAACTAATCACATATACTCAATAAAAATCACCACATGTTCTATCTTATTAAAAATTAGGAAAAAATAATCATAAATAGTATTAAATTTAGGTAAGAATTTTAATATGTAACTAATTACATTTATTTTTTTTTAATAAATAATTTGACTAATTATTTATATTTTTATGATAAAAATTGTGTTTAGCTTTAAATGAATCTGATGATGCACGAAAATCAGTAAGCTGGAATGCCTCTGGGCTATGGTGATGAATTTATAACCTGAAAAGAAAGAAAAGACTATCAAGGGTGACTGGTGTAACTTGGCCAATGACCCTCCGAAGGTTAAGTCAGTTTTCTCTCTAGAACACAATGATGGGAAACTGTTAATAGTATAACTTACCTTGGGTGAATGTGACTTGATCCTTTTATAGAGAGTTAGGAGTAGGTCTACTTGTTCAGATCCATTACCATCATGGGAGATGTGTAGAGTTAATGAAGAAAATGGAGAACGTGGAGCGGATTATGGGGAATCCTCTCCACGTTTTAGGAATGGAGCATCATGGTTTGATTATATTGAACCTTTGAAAAGTTCTTTTAAAATTCACTAAGTGTCATCTGGTCGTCCGTGCCCTTGGGTCATGGATGACTATCCTGAAATTGGATGATCTCGTTACCCACGGACGGATCCTATTCATGCTCGTGATGCTTCTATTGGGTTTTCTTTCCTTGCAAAACCTTTTAGACGTGGTATGGTCATGGACGACCACTATTGACGAAATAACTTTAACTTGAACCCAATCAGTATCTATATGTATGCATGTGTTACATGCCTTTAAAAAAAAATTGACTATTTATTTATATTTTTATAATAAAAATTGTGTTTAATTTTAAATCCATCCATGTGTTTGCATGGGTTACATGCTAGAAGAAATAATAAAGATAAATAATTGATAAGAGCAAATTTGTAACAATAACATAACCATTATCAAGTTTCTCAAAAAAAAAAACCATTATCAGTAGTGATGATATTTAGGTTAAAATATTATTTGCATTCTCTAAATTTAGGCTACTTCTAAATTAGTCCTTAAATGATGAAGTATTATAATTTACATAATTGAGTGTGAGCATCAATTCTAATTAGAATCTTGCTGTTAACCTCTCTCTCTCTCTCTCTCTCTCTCTCTCTCTCTCTCTCATACGCACAAATCATTTTATAAATGGATTAATAGAAAGAATACCAAAACAAAAATGGCATATAACCACTTTGTAATAGTCGTGATATAAATTATAAATTAAATTTTAAAATGTGCGAGCTAATTTAAAACGTCTCCCAATTTAGATGCTGTAAAATAGGAGCTTTCAAAAAATTTATAAAAAAAAAAAACAAATACCATTTGAACATGACATATTTCATAAAAATTCTTATTGGAAAAGTCTCCATAAACTCCATTCTTATACAAAAATCAATAAGAAATGCTATAAGAGTACTTTACATTATAAACTTAACAAATGTATACACAGTGTAATATTTATATTCCTTATAGTACTTTACATTGCATTATACACTTAAGCAAATTCATAATGTAATATTTTTATTGATAGTACAGAGTAAACTAAAAATTTTCCCCCTATATTTGTGAAAAATCAACTAAAACTACAATGATTAGTGGTGGCAATAGTTTTGTTTTAACAAAAGTGGGGCTAGAGTTGGCACTGAAACACTTCACATGCCCAAAAAATGAGTGGTGAAAGTAGATATCTGTCTGTAGTTCTATTTTTTATAGTGCAAACTAAAAAAAAAATTAAAAAAAAAAAAAAAAAAGGGCAGAAGGGGAGACAAAAGAAAGAAGAGGCAAGCACGCAAAACAAAAGAGAAAGGTGCGGGCCCAGTCAACGGTTAAAAAGACAAAGACGTGGGGAAAGAAAAGCGCGTCCGAGTACAACGGAAGTGGGGGCCCTCACCACCACTCACTTTGTGAATCACAAAAAAACCAAACCAAACCAAAACTCCAATCTCTCTTTCTCTCTCCTAGTCCTGCCACTCCGCCCAAAATGCCTTGCCTTAACCGATTTTTGAGTTCCCGCCGATCTAACTCCAAGTGGGTCCCTTTCATTTTTGGCTAATTCTTTGTGGGACCCACCAAAGATATTTACTAACAAAAAAAAAAAATTCAAGAAAAAAAAGAAAAATTAACGAACACAGCTGGTGAGTTGTGGCTGGTGGGTTTAGAGAGAGAGAGGGAAACAAACCCAGAAAGCGAAATAAACAAAAGAAAAAAAAGAAAAAGACATCATCAGAGAGACACGCACAGAGCCCTGAGGGAGACCCAAAGATGGTCGAAGAGAGGGTCCTCTAAGATCATCCTGAGATAAGAGAAAAAAAAAAAGGCAGTAATTGAAAAAAAATGAAGGACTAAAAAATATTTTTGTTTTCAAAAATTTCAAAAATATTTTTTTTTCTTTGCTGCCTTTTGTGTCTCAATCTCCACCCACCTATCATCAACCACCACTCCTAACATTCATTCATTGCATTGTCAAATTTTTTATTTTTTTTTTTTGCACAGAAGAAAATAAAAGTTCGCATTTTTATTATCGTCAACAAGAGCAGCAAAAAGAAGAAGAAAAAGACTTATTCCTTGCACCCTTTTGCTCCAATCTTTATGGTAAATAATAAATTCTCTCTCTTTCTTTTTGCTTACATTGCTTGCTCAAGAGGGTATTCCTTGTTTCATTCTTTTAGTGCTGTTAGTTTCTCTTTTTCTAGGCCCCATTTGGTTCATTGAAATGTACATTTTTTTTTTTCTGAAACTTGCAGCTGCAATTGTATAGGATAAGGTTTTGATCAGGGGTATGCGCTTGTTGACGAGGAGGGTGTAGGTGCAATCATTAAATATAAAAAGATGAGAGATCCTGAAATGGTTGTTGGATGCGTAAGCCTCCTATAATTTTTTCTGTTTGTAATATAGTTGTTGCGTAGTTAGTGTGTTATATTTAAACACATTCAAAATTACATTAAAAGGATTTGCTTGCGTGTGGAAGGAGTTGTAATTTGTAATTGGCTGCGTTTGGGATCATACTGGTGGGGGTGAGTTTTTATATAAAAAAGAAAAAAAACCTGGCGATTTTGTATAGTGTGTTGTATAGCGTTGTGGCTGACCTCCACCACTGCTGCATTTGGTTAATCAAGTAATGGGGGGTAGATGGAAGTTCTCGTGTTTCGTGGCATTGGTTCTTCTTTCGGGTTTCCGGGGATGTTGGTCGCTTAATGATGAAGGTAATCAGCATTGGTGATCTTGACACTTTTGTATGATGGTATTGAATACAAATGTTGGTTGTCTAATGTTTGTTGTGATTGGAGTTGGAATGCAGGGTCAGCCTTGTTGGAATTCCGGGCCACAATAGAGTATGATCCGTATGGTGCTCTTGCAAATTGGAATGCTGATGACCCCGATCCTTGCTTGTGGTTGGGAGTTTGTTGCATCAATGGAGAAGTACAAGTGCTGTAAGTCCCTATTGTGTGATTTTTCATTTGCAGAAGATTTTTTTGACGGATTTAATGATTATGGTTTCGGTCTTTTATTATGAAAATTTAATTTCCTTTTGTAGCAATTGTCTGATAGACAACAATGTGCACCTTAATTCTAGATTCAATATGGAAGTATGACAAAATTAAATGCTTTAATGTTAAATGTGTTTATGTTAACTTCTTGTAGGGATCTGAGAGGGCTTTCTTTGGAGGGGACACTGGCACCTGAGATTGGGAAACTAAGTAACTTACGATCTCTGTAAGGATTCACAATGCTGTGTAGCTAAAATTTCAGTGTTGCTATCTGGGTGGAGTTTTTGTTTTGTGTAGTCAATTATTGTTTGTAGAACTTGCATATCTCTTTTTTGCTTGACTCATATGCAGGAAAAATCTGTGCTGTATTGTTGCATCGAATGTTGATAAGTTTGGTACGCTTTAGTCAGATATTTTTCTCTAGGGTGGACTGTGGACCCCTTGTACTAGTTTGTCTGGTGTTTCATTTCAAAGCCATTTTTTTACAAAAATAAATAATTTTCATCTCTGAAATTTGTTCATTATGTGTATATGCATGTTCAAACTTGCAATTTGAGAGGAGATAGAACATAAATGCTGTCAGCTAGTGGGAAAATATGTATTCATGGTGTTCACCTTACAAAGTGGTGGCCCTAAATAATTTTAGCAAGTTGAAGAATGCAAATAATATGCCTTTAGGATATCTTTAAAATGTTTGCTCAATCATGTCTTTTGAGCCTTCTACTAAGCATGACTCTTTGTTTATGTAAGTTCATCTTGTGTTATATATTGTCATATTGTAGAAGGTACTTATTGAGACTTCAATCATTTTTAAACATGTCTGGGTTCATATTTTCTTTTGAAAATTTTATGAATGAATTATTCTTGTGTTATATGGGCTACCTCAAATGATAGACAATAAATCTAGGGTCTTGTTATGCAGCTTGATAGTTGACAATTTTGCAGTGCCTTTTGAATCTCATTATGAGATTCTGGTTCTCACTTCCTCTGTTTATATGTACAGTGTACTCTTCAAGAACCATTTCTCTGGTGCCATTCCTAAAGAGCTTGCAGACCTTACAAAGTTGGAGCAGTTGGACTTGAGAGAAAATAACTTGAGTGGAACTATTCCAGCAGAAATAGGCAGGATGCGGTCACTAAAACGCTTGTGAGTTAACTGTTACATATGTAATCTGTATTTGATGCATAAATTATAAGTTCCTGGACTGAATTCATTTATACCTTAGATTGCTTTGCGACAATAAATTTGAAGGCAGCATTCCTTTGGAACTTGAAGGGCTCCACATGCTTTCTGAATTGGAATTTGATGATAACCTTTCAGCTGCTGTGGCCACAGGCATCGACTATGTAAATCGAAAGTTTGGACACTGGTGAGAAATTATTTATTGCATAGAACTTGTTGTCCCTTTTAGTGCTTTGCAAGATATGTGACTGCTTCTCCTTTAATTTATTTCATTACACATCACATGTTGATCAGGACTCTTTAGTTTATTTTTACCGCTTTTCCTTGCAAAATGTGTGCTATAAACTTCATGCCTAGTAGAGGAACTTCTAATTAAATGGAGAATTTTTTTTAATTAAAGAAGATGCTTGTAAAGCTCTTTAAAGTGACTAGTTTTACTTCTCTCAGCCACGTCATTGCCAAAGAATTAAATGAAGAATGGGGCACACAGATGCTGTTTTAATTATTTGATAAGTTAGTGGTGCATTATGAAAGTTAAGGCCAGAAATCTGATGATCAAAAGGATCCATTCAAATATGTGGTTTGAGTATGAGCTAATAGCCCATACAGGATATAATTAGATAGTTAAATAGTCTATGTCTCAAAAATATAAAATTGTATATTCTTAGTGAGATAAAATGTGTGGGTTTTATGTATATTATTCTGTATGGATTTGAGTTCCTGTATCACATCTAAGTCTCTCATTAATCTGTGCCTGTTTATCTAAGGGCACTGGGCACTAAGTAAACAAGTATGAGATTCTGCTACTGGAACTATTAGGATGCAGGATAATCTGAAGCATGCAGAATTTATTTTTACACTGGACAGATATAAGTCTCTTGCAATCCAGTTGCAAAAGATGTATGTATGATAAGTACATTATGCACCACCATTTGGAATATTAGCCACAAATGTGTCCTTTAGTTGATTATGCGGAAATGTCTACAGTTTTACAATCTAGTTTTCTGTTTTTTCTTTACATTTCTTGGGCAGCAATGGGCATGGAAATTCAAAACAATTCAATAAGGCAGATTCATTTATAATCCCAATTAAAGGAGCACTGATGCGTTATCTCCATGTCCTGCCTTTGTCACTGTATGGGATTAACATTTTTATTTTACCACCTTTCTTCTTACTTTTGGTTTTTATTCACATTTGTTATATTTTATTGAAACTGTTTGATTTTCTATCAAGGTTTAAGTTTGGAAAGGACACTCCGCATGGAAATGGAGACAGTTCCTATGATAAACTAGGTAGTGAGTGGAAACAGTTTTGCTAATATTAGCTCATTAAATATTGAAATTTATGCTTCTCAATCACAAAATGATTTTGTTTCTTGCATTAAGCAGGTTCATCTGAGCCACACATGGTCCATATTGCTCAGAAGCTTGTTAATTTTGCACGTCGTAGGCTACTTGAGCAATCCAGTAACCTTGCAGCTGCACCTGCTAGTGATGGGTCATCACCCTCTGGACCAATCATTGCTCTTCCAACTATGCGGAGTAGTGGGGCTTTCCCAGCTGTACCAAATGAAAAGAAGAAAAAACCTCCCCCACCTGCACCACAGCCTTCACCTGCTCATCCTAATAGTTCAAATTCTAACAGACGTCCAGTCCAATCCCCTGGTTCTCCTAGAAATACAGACAATCAAAAGCCTTCTAATAGTGGAAACTCTGGAAATACGTGGAAATATATCATTATTACTGCAGGTGTTGCTGTCTTGCTCATTCTTGCAACAGCTATTTTCTGCATGTTCCGAAGCCAAGCAGTGGCAACCATAGGTCCTTGGAAAACTGGATTGAGTGGACAGTTGCAGAAAGCATTCATAACAGGTGATTTTGCAACACAAAATAGTACAGAAAAAAAAATGTTCTTTTACTGAGTCTTCAACAAATAAATCCAGCAAGAAGAGAATAAATAAAAAATAACTGCAATCTAATTTGGCTTGGGGAACTATTCCATTGTCATATGGTTTAATATCTAGCGAGTTCTTACGCATTGGTTTGAAGTGAAGTTAGATTGTTGTTTGTGAATTGGAGAAATTAGATTGGTTGAACTAGTAAGTGAACTCCAGGGCTTTCATCATTAAAAATGTTGTTTGAGGATAATTAGGAATGTCTGAGATATTTAAGTTTAGAAAACATAATGGTCAGTGGGTTCATTATGGGAATAGCTACCATTGTTAATTTAACCGTCATAAGTCAAAATTTTTATTAAAAAAAGAAAAAACTGAAACTTAAAATATATCATGATGACTCCCATCTTCAATGGTGGACTGCTTTGGAGTATGGAACTTCTCTGAATCTATTGCCATATGATATGGAGTCCCTGAATTCCAATGCTCTTCAAATATGCCTATAAGATATTAGCTGATTTCTTTAAAACAGAAGCATATGTTGCCTTGTGTTCTTTTGATTTAATGAAGTGAGACTGATTCAGGTGCATATATGAAATACAGGGGTGCCCAAGTTGAATAGAACAGAGCTGGAAACAGCCTGTGAAGATTTCAGCAATATAATTGATACTTTTGATGGTTGCATTGTATATAAGGGAACACTGTCCAGTGGAGTTGAGATTGCCGTTGCTTCAACATTAATTAAAACTTCCAAAGAGTGGACAAAGAACTCAGAGATAGCGTACCGAAAAAAGGTCTCTTTTTTCTGTCACTGGAATACTCAAGATCAGCAACTGATACATTGTGCACTTATATCTCATGCTCTTTTTTTTTTTTTTTCCTCTCTTCTCAGTGTATTGATGTATCTTGTTTTTGATCTTCTGTAGATTGATACATTGTCACGGTTGAATCATAAGAACTTTGTCAATCTTATTGGCTACTGTGAGGAGGATGAACCCTTTGTTAGGATGATGGTGTTCGAGTATGCACCCAGTGGAACCCTCTTTGAGCATCTGCATGGTAATACTGTTAAACTTATATTTATGGTAACTTGCATGTTTGAAAATTTTGTAAATTATTGGAGGCTTTATATTTGAGAGGCTAAAATAATTCTTCTGTCTTTTCAGTTAAAGAAGTTGAACATCTTGACTGGAATGCAAGGATAAGGGTTATTATGGGAACAGCTTATTGTCTTCAATATATGCACCATGATCTGAATCCACCTGTAGCACATTCTAACCTGAATTCAGGTGCTATCTATTTAACAGATGATTATGCTGCAAAGGTAAACTTTCTTTTTAACATTTTGATTGCCTTCTTTAAATTTTGACCATTGTGTAATGTATTCTCATTCTCTCTTGTGCTTTCTCAGATTGCAGAAATCAGTTTCTGGACAGATGCTGCAACCAAGTCAAAGACCTCAGGTGAAGATGATAAAGAGAATTCAGAATTACCGCCATTTGCTGATCCAGAAACAAATGTCTACAGTTTTGGAATATTGTTACTAGAAATCATTTCTGGAAAGCTCCAGTACTCAGAAGAACAAGGGCACCTTGTTAACTGGGTAAGTTGTAATTTAGTCTAAAGATCTAAGTCTTTTAGTGAGGCCCATAATTCCATACTTTTCCTTTGGGGCTTAATAGTAATATACAGGAATTCTTGAATACTTGTAGAGAAATAACTCATCATCAATTTGCCAGGCTGCTGAATATTTAAATGACAAGCGGAGCATCAGCTACCTGATTGATCCAACACTCAAGTCCTTCAAAAATAATGAGCTTGATGTCATCTGTGAGGTTATCCAAGAATGCATCCGACCAGATCCAAGACAGAGACTAACAATGAGGGACGTTGTTTCCAAATTGAGGGAAGTGATTGCTATCTCACCTGATCAAGCGACGCCAAGGCTTTCCCCCCTCTGGTGGGCTGAACTTGAGATCTTATCCGTGGAGGCAACTTAAGTTCTCTCTGATTCTCTACTCTGTATTGTAAGTCTCTCTCTTTGTATCAAAGTGCTAAAGAGTAGCCTTTAATCCGTTCTACCTCACAACTAAATCCTATCAATACTGGGTGCTCACATCCCTTTTTGTCTCTCCCTTTTCATACATATGTTCTTATGATTCATTCTATTCAGATTCTTTCTACTTCACCCCTGCATTATGAGCAATAAAAGTGTGCTATAGGGTTTCAAAAGTGTTGGTGGAATTGTCGTAATTTTATTTTATACCAGATATTTGTATTTTTGTGATCAAAGTTTGGGATGTAAAATTTTAACATATCACTGAGAAGTAAGTCCCAGTGAACATATAAATTTGTGGACTTTTTTATATATAGGTTGTTTTCTTTAGTTTTGTCTATGTAGGTTGTTGAGAACACTGAAAATTTTGAATTGTCCATAGCGTACTTGATTTTGAATTGAAGTGATGATTTTTAATGAAATTTGTTTTGGGTGACTGGTGCTGTAATTCGAAATGTTCTAGTACCAACTTTTCTTCTATTAAAATTGGAAAAGTGGTAGTGGTTAATGTTTAAGAAAAGGCTGTGTGTGCTCAATTTTAAACTTTAGAAGAATTGATCAACAGTATGTGAATTCATGATACAACGAGGACCTTTCTTAGTTGAAAAGTGAACACTACTTGCATTATTTGCGGATGAAAATAAACTGCAAAAACCTATAGGTTTGAGGCAGTTTGCTGAACCAAATAAAGCCCCATTAGCCAAGGAGTCAGAACTGTTTGGTTAGTTGAGTAAAATGGGCTTGAAACTCGGTTCAGAATGCACAATCTAATCCAATTTTGTCCATAATCTATTAATAAACAAAAATTCGTTGTTAAAGAAGACTTTTTGCGTAAGTATTCTATTGACCAACTAACTCCCATTATTTAGGACGCTGGTTTATAGTTGATGTTGATTGATTCATCTAAACCAAAATGACCATTACACACATTTAAGGCAATGCTATAAAAAAATCTAGAAGCTTTCCCCACAACTCATAAATTCCTCAGGAAATCATTATTATTATTATTATTATTATTATTATTAAAAAAGAAAAATTAGCAATTAGTTTGCAATTATTTTCCATTTTTCCAAAGGGGAAAAGGAAAAATAAATACCTCTATTGGTAATAAAGTGTTTTTCTTAATCAAAAATTGTATTTTTCTACCGTAAATTATACATTACTTTACACTTTTTCCCCTTAACTATTAAAACGCACGATCACTCCTCCAAAATTGAAAAATTTAGAACACTTAACCCTTTGGCTTGGTGTTAACTTTGACAAAAGTTGTGAACATGTACGCAACACATTTGATGAGCTGGACTCGAATAATTAAAATTAAAAGACTAAATTATCCTTCCCTCCCTCTTAGTAAGACCAAATACTCATTCCCAAAACAAATTCTTAATTTTTCCTAAAATCTTGTCTGGCCGGAGAGAAGAAAATGAAACAAATTAACAAAAACCCATATCGCCAAAACAGAGAGATGAAAACAAACAATAAAGTCACGATCACAACTCTAGATCAAACAAAAATCTGAAAGAAAATTTTAATTTTTCCAGCCCAACTATTGATGTATAATTTTTTTTTTTTTAAAAGTATATAATTAGGCATATTTACGTACGTAACTATTAAACATTGCATCACCGTCATTCATGATCAGAGTGACCACTGTTTCCAAACTTGCCATTATTAAATAATATGGTTGGTGATCCTTCAAAACATACAGTCGTCGTTTTTATGTGAACTCCTAAGTGTGAAGTGTCATTGTCAAGTGACATTGCATGGCCAAGTGAGCACACTCAAAAAAAAAGAAAAAAAAAAAACTTTGAAAAGATTTTAAAAATTGTAACAAGTTCTTTTATGGACACTCATTACACAACTTACACATTTATCAATGTGTGATTGGCTTATATCGCTTATACATGAAGACCACCATTAGAACTTGAGAAAATTAATTCAATTATCATTTGGCATGTGTACTAGCTGTGGCAAAGTGTGTGCAATAATGTGTCTACTTTCTGAATTTAGTACTTGTACTCTTGCAAACTCACTATAATAGATTATTCATGAGTCACACGAATTAAGCAAGATATCCCATTTATGATACCTATGAAAATTGATTTGCTTATGTGTAAGAGAAAATCTTTGGGCACAACAACATCTCTTGGTCTCACTATTGTAGGGTCTACTCCCAGGTGAAAACGTCGTTTTTTAAACTTCTAAAAAAAAACTAAAAGCAAATTTATCATCGTTTGGCTATTGCCACCTCATGCTCCTCTAATTTCTTTTTATTCCTTCGAAAATATCAATATTTTGGATTTTCTTGCATGCATGCATGGAAAAACACACACAAGTGAGGGAAATATGTCAGCATACTTATATTTTAGCTGCTCTCTTATATGAGAAGAATAACATTTTCTATCCTTATTCTTCATTGTTGTAATTATTAAATTAAAAAAAAAAAAAAAACTTGATAAGAGAGAAAAAGGAAAAATACAATGATTTATAAATAAATATATATATATATATATGTGTGTGTGTGTGTGTGTGTCTATTTTGGCTTTCTTGCTAAACATATTAAGATGGCAATTGGTTCAAGTGAGAGTAGGATGAATAATTTCATTGCAAATTTGCATTAAAAAATTAAAATAATTTTTCCCAAGCATACTTGGACTCCTATAATTTATCATTTATAGATAGAGATAATATATGGGTTTATTCGACATATGTAGCTACCCGTTCACATAAAGTTAGATCTTGAACGTGTGGGATCCATCCTTGATAATAGTGTTTATTATATATATGCATGCTAGACAGACCATTATCAAAGCTTGACAAAAATATAAAATTACATGTTAAAGACCTAGAAACAAAGGAGTGTCCAATGTAACTTATTATGGCTAATATGAGATTTAGATTTGTTTTATGAGAAAGGAAAACCAAAATTTCTTTGGAATATATTTGATAATTAAAAAAAGATATGTTATTTGAGAAAAATTAGATATAACATGTTTCATCAAAATTAGATATGACACGTGTAATTAAACCAGATCATATGTGAGTATAAATTACTTTTTACAATAAGTTTAATCTCACAATTTTTCTTTTTATTTTAATTTTTGTTTTACAAACATTTAGTGCCAAGTTATAAATAATAAATAACTTTACAATTAGTCATGAGACACCATAAATTGAAACTACCTTTTAAAAAAATCCTCAAATTTTTATTGTAATTTGCAATGCATTCTTTATTCCCCCCAAAAAAAGAAAAAAAGTCGGTGAACAAAACAACAAACCTCCCCTAATCAAACAACTGTACAACGGTAACAACCAAACTAACAACCAACAAATGGACCCCACCCCACCACCAAATCAAAACTCCTTTCTTTTCTCGCCTCTGAAACCGAAAGAAAGCCCTAATCCCAAATTAGAAAAATTTCCCAATTTACTCAAAACCCTAAAAAGCTTCTGAGCTCTTTCTCTCTCAATTCCCAAATCAAGAAGGCGAGCCCTCCAAAAGAGCTCGCCTTTTTTGACAAACATGCCTCAATTCTCTCCCTTCTTCTTCATCATCATCGTCGTCGTCGTCGCCGTAATCTCCATCCCCACCGTCCGATCCGACTTCGACTCCTCAACTATCCGATTACACTCCGAAGACGCCGCCGATCTCTGCGGCGGAGGAGGAGGAGGAGAAGGAGAAGGGCCCGTGCCCGCGTCCTGCCCCGTCAATTGCTTCCGGACCGACCCCGTCTGCGGCGTCAACGGCGTCACCTATTGGTGCGGCTGCGCCGAAGCCCTTTGCGCCGGCGTCAAGGTCACCAAATTGGGATTCTGCGAGGTCGGCAATGGTGGCCCCGGCCAGGCTCTCCTTCTCGTCCACATTGTCTGGCTCATTGTGCTTGCCTTCTCTGTACTTTTTGGCCTTTTCTGATTGATTGCCCAGGTTTCTTTTTTTTTTTTTTTTTTTTTTTTTTTTTTTTTTTTTTTTTTTCTCGTTTTCTGATTGGAGAGGACAGAGGCATTTTGCTCGTTTGGGTTTCTTTGTTTTGTTCTGTATGTAATATGAGGCTCCTATTCTTTATCTTGAATATATATAAAGCTCCTATTATTTTTTTTGTTAATTCTTTGATTGTATGAGTGATTCAGATTATTAGAATGTTTTTATTATGAGATGGGTATAAAAAAATATCAATTAACTTGATTATTGGTAACCTTCTGTGTTGGTTTTTGGGTGTAAAAGTTAAGATAATAATGTGCGTGAAGATTACAATCCTGTATTGTTTAAATACCCTTGGGTGCAAACAATTTCTTGGGGCCACGTCCCATTTCCAAAGCCAGCGATTTACCTGATCTGGGTGATGTGGGCGCGGAACATGGGTCCGGGGTTTAACCAGGTAATCATACAAGCTGTATTTTGTATAATTATAATTCAAAATTACAATTCTGTATTCCTGTCACAATTATATTCAAGGTACTGTGACTTAGTTGTAATCATACAAGCTGTATTTTGTTCATGAGGTTAAGCAAACTCTACCTGGGGAAGGAGATACAATGATGAGGACAAAAGAAGAAGCCATCCTGTTTTAGCTTGTTGAAAATAGGTTGTCTCAGTTAACTTTTATTGGAAAATTGATTTGTGGGGGAAAGAAAACCCAAGCCAGAAAGCTCTTTCAGTTGACTTATGTGTTGGATCTTAGATGCTCGTTTTAAATTGGCTCCATCTTATAGCAAATGGCTGCTTTCTTTGCTCTCACTGAGCAACAGAAATGGCTCTCACTGGGCAACAGAAATGGGCCTGGTTTTGTATCTGAAGCGTGACTTGCACTTGACTGTCCATACATCTCAGTTATGTCATGATTGAGGTTGTGCTCATACGTCAATACATTATATAGACTTTGATATGACTTTTGTAAAAGGTGATATCATTGGCATTGAATGCAATGAGTGAAAATTTAGAATGTAGCTGAAAGATAGTTGGATTGAAGTAACACTATAGAGAGCTTATCGACAATACTATTATACTTTAGCCTAACTGAATTGTATAGCTTTGTATAGCTGTGTTCTGTAGCATGGATAGGTTGATTGAAAATGAAAGTATGCATATCACTCATTAAAGAACACATTGCAACTTGAAATTCTTTGCATTATAAGAGCATCTTTATCAGATATGCTATATGTGCCAAATGCTAAATATTTGGCACATATAGCACACCAAACATCATTTATCCCTATTTATCAGATGTGGTATATCCTAAATTTTTTGCAATATGCTACAGTATGATCATATATTTGCCACTGTACGGAACCCGTGTGGCATATCAATTTATTCTTTTTTATTCCTCTTTTCTCGCTCAGATCTCTTTCTTCTTCTCTTTCATCAGCTCACCGCCTCCATCTTTTCTCTCATCACATATCTCTTTCTTCATATCTCTTTCTTCTTCCCCTTCAGCTCACCGCCCCCATCTCCCTTCTCACAAATCTCTTTCTTCTTCTCCTTCAGCTCACCGCCTCTGTCTCCACTCTCTCACATATCTCTTTCTTCTTCCCTTTCCTTGCCGATTCGCTCTATCCTCTCTGTTCAATGCACTGACGCTGCTGTTTCGTTGTTCCATTTTTCTCCGAGTCGCCGATTTCCTCTGTTCTATCTCAGCGTCGTCGAGTCGCCGTTCTCAGATCGCCGATTCACTGGAAAGGAGGTAATGTAAGCCCAATTTTTTTACTTCTCAATTGGAAAAACTGAAGCATGCTCTCTATTTTTGCTCTAGATTTGCTGGGCTTCTGTTTGAATGAATCTGAAAAAATTGTGGGTTTTGAATGATGAAGTGATTTGTTTGATTATCCCTCTGCCAATTCGGTTTTTAGGTTATATTGACTTAATTTCCCTGTTTTTTTGTTTGTTTGTTTGCTTTATTTATAAATTGTTAGCTTTTTTGAGTTTTACCCAGTGAACTTGATGTACCCGTGAGTTTTAGAAGTTAAATTGCTAGTTTCCATGTCTAATTAGTGGTGGGTTCGTGTGTCATAAGCTTACACCAAAATATATTGTGAAATCAGGTGTGTTCATAGGCGGATTGATTAGATAATTTATCTTCAATAATATTTATAGGGAAATGTTAACAAGCACTGTATGGTGCTTGTTAATGGATTGTGATTATGGGGTGTGTATGGTTTCGTCCCCTCCTTAAATGGTTCACACAGTGAAGTTGTAGAATTCTATGTAAAGTAATGACAAACGTATTTGGTATTTACACTCGGGGTAACTGTGCAGTTGTTCTTCAAGTATTTGGTTTTTTTTTTTTTTTTTTTTCGAAGTCCCCAGGTTCTAATTATGTTGTTTTGGTGAATTAATCAACAGTGAGAGAGAGGGGGAGGATGTCGTACCTGCTACCACATCTGCACTCAGGATGGGCGGTGGACCAGGCTATCCTCGCCGAGGAAGAACGACTCGTCGTCATCCGCTTCGGTCACGACTGGGACGAGACCTGCATGCAGGTTCTTTCCTTCTCTTCCCTTTTTTTTTTTTTCATTTCAATTTTTATTTTGGGGAAAACCCTAATCTTTCTTTTACTAGTGGCGAAAAATTCATTCGTCCTTTTTTAATTTTTTTCATTATTTAACATAACCCATATTGTAATTCAGCTTCAGACTAGCTAATAATTCATGGATCCCCAATTTATTTCGGATTTTATTTATAGGTTTAGTTTGATTCAAGTTGAGTTTAAAATTATATGCATATATATATATGGATTGAGCTTGCGTTTCTTTTTTTAGAGTGTCTAGATAGAAACGTTTGTAATTAGGGTCAACAACAGGTCGGGGCTGAGAAGTCCCGTATTGGGCTGGAGTGAGACAGGTCGGGGCGGGGTGGTGGGGAGGGTATTAAGAGATAGATGACTGTTTTGGAGGTTA
This sequence comes from Quercus suber, assembly GCF_002906115.3. Taxonomy (NCBI): domain Eukaryota; kingdom Viridiplantae; phylum Streptophyta; class Magnoliopsida; order Fagales; family Fagaceae; genus Quercus; species Quercus suber. The sequence continues at coordinate 545,012 of NW_027069821.1, forward strand.
GAAACACACATTAGGGGCAGGGTAAGGCAAGAAAAATGCAACCCCGTCTCGTGTGTAGGGACAATCTGCACGGGGCGGGGAAATTATGTCATCCTTCCTTGCTGGGCACAATAGTTTGCCGAATTACATGCTGTCAGGTACTAAATGGGGTTAGTGGTTTGCTGGTGAGACTTTTCTGTAGTCTATAGGTCTGCAGACAGCGATCAACGCATTAAATTAATAGTCTTTTTGGCATCATCATTTAAAACAAAAAATGATTTTTTTTTTTTTGGCTTTTGAGGATCATTTCAATTGGCTCTGTTGTTATTCATGAGTGTTGTATGATGATGGTCTAATCGATTGAGTTTATATTTAGATGGATGAAGTGCTGGCTTCTGTTGCTGAGACGATCAAAAACTTTGCTGTTATCTATCTTGTGGACATCACTGAGGTGCCTGATTTCAACACTATGTACGAGCTCTATGACCCATCCACGGTCATGTTCTTCTTCAGAAATAAACACATTATGATTGATCTTGGCACTGGAAATAACAACAAGATAAACTGGGCTCTCAAGGACAAGCAAGAGTTTGTTGACATTGTTGAGACAGTCTACCGTGGGGCAAGGAAAGGTCGTGGTCTGGTGATTGCTCCTAAGGACTACTCCACCAAGTACCGCTACTAAGGCCTTGTGCAAGCTGTAGTTGATTTGGAGCTTGTAAGATCGTATATTGAAAACCTGTTGCATCATATTACATTCTCTAGAAGTTGTTTGTTTGAAACCTGTGATATTAGATCTTGAAAACTTGTTGCTTGAAACTTGAATTCTCTAGAAATCAATGTTTTGGAGCTATCATATCCTTAAATTACAAGGTGTTTCACACCAGGTGCTTTCTATATACTTGATATGACTATTGCACATGTATTGCTCTTTGAATTAAATAATAGTTCCAATCATGGAATTTAAAATCTGAAATCATGTAATTGATATATGAGTTTTTAAGCATAATGTCAGGGCTCAATAAAATGTCAACTAGTAGTGTTAAGCTTAAATTTAGGATGTTGGCGGGCATCGGCATGATAATTGTTTTCAGTGAAGTAGCAATCTGTGTGCTAGGTAAGAGGTCTACCAAAAGAATAAATGATTGACTCTCAATGAGCTCGACGTTAAGCATATGCTGTGAAGAAATGTACAAATTTAATGTGGTGTCTTATATGCATTGCTGAGTTTCTTACCCATCATGTCATGTTAAGTGGCATGCAACTTGCTTATGATGGATCTGTGGAAGTCTTTGTGTTGTCTTTGAAGTTAGGTTCTTTTGAGATTTTATTAAGGTGTATAAGTTTACTTTTTGGGCCTGTTGATGTTTGTGTCTTGGACTTGCAACTTGATAGGAACAATTGGCATAACTTACATCTCTTCATTTTAGTTTAGTATTGAGTCGCAACTATGCACGTCGTATTAATAAGTATTTAGTTTAGTGTTGGGTCCCATTCTCTTGTGTTTGTGTTATGTTTGTTTTAGTTTAGGTGGTGGTAGTAGTAAGGGTTTCCTTTTTTTTTCTTGTGTGTGTGTCACAGAGAGAGAGAGAGAGAGAGAGAGAGAGAGAGAGATCTTGTCGGTGGTTTGGTTTTTTAGACTATTTAGGTGCTTTTCACAGGTTTTCACAAAATTGCAGGAAAACTTTTGGCCCATCGGTAACAAGTGAACTAAAACTAGAAATAAACTGCATATTCCATTTTGACTAATAACTTTCCAATTAGTCGGATGTAGCTATAACTTTTATTCTTTTAGCCTTTGGCATTGCATTTGATACCATTTCATGATGATAGTTTTGATGGCACCAAAGTCTGCAAAATGTTTTGGTAACTAATTATCATGTGATGGAAAGGAAGGGTTGTGGTCTGGGCTACCGGTACTTAGTCCTTGTGCTAGCTGTAGTTGATTTGAAGCTTTTAAGATTGTATCTTGAAAACCTGGTGCATCATATTATATTCTGTAGAAGTTATAGTTTGTTTGAAACCTGTAATATTAGATATTGAAAACATGTTGCTTGAAACTCAATCTCTAGAAATCAATTTTTTGGAGATATCCTATCCATGATTATGAGAAGTTTCACATTGGGTGCTTTCTAGTTTCTACAATACTTTTTACGACTCTTGCACATGTACATGGTATGGCTCTTTGAATTAAATAATAATTCTAGTCCTGGAAACTTAAATCCAAAGTCATGCAATTCATATGCAAGTTTTTTAGCATAATGAAGTAAAATTCAGTTGTCAATGGGCATTTACATGATAATTGTTCAGTCAAGTAGCAATCTGGATATCAACTAGTAAGCTGGATTGTAAGAGGTCTACCGAAAAACTAACAAAGGTGTAAGAATTAATGGTGATACTAGCAATAGGCTCAACTTTAAGCATATGCTGTGAACAATTGTATAAATGTGGCGTTAGACGCAGCATTGAGTATTTTATTCATTGTGGCATGTTAAGATTTGTGCAGTTGTGTTATGTTAAGAAGCGTGCAAGTGCGAAGTGTTTATGATGGATATGTGGAAGTTTATGTGTTTTATTTGAAGTTAGGTTTTTTTATGTTAAGGTTCTTTTGAGATTTAATGAAGGTGTTTAGGTCCTTGGACTGGCAAAAGATAATTGCATAACTTGCATACTCTTCATTTTAGTTGTAGTTATCATCAAGTCAACACTGCACATCCTAGTAGTAAGGGTTTGTGTAGGGTCCCCTTCTCTTCTGATCCGGTCAACACTCTGCATTTTGTAGTAGTAAGGATTTAGTTTAGTTTGGGGTCTTTTCCCGTATGTATGTGACATGTGTATGTGAGGGTTTAGTTGAGTTTAGTTTAGGTGGTTGTAGTGTAAGGGTTTACTTTTCTTCTCATGTGTGTGTGAGAGAGAGACAATGATCTTGGCGGTGGTTTGGTTTTTGTACAGCTTGTTTGGATGGAGAGGACGATAGGGGGACGGTTCAATCAACCTTATTTGTATATCTTTCAAGGGGACAATGGGATAGGAATATATGCAATCCCCTCCACTTCCCCATCCAGTCAATTTCTTTGACCAACCCCTCTTTGTTTGGCTTCAAGAGAATGTCAGCTCTAGCCGTTGGCCCTTTCCTCACATTGCCCCTTTCCTCACGTCGCCGCGATCGCCCTCGGAATGCTTTTGTAACCTTCACCCTGTAGCAAGTGTGGTTATCTCGCAATGCTTATCTTTACACCAGATTTTACTTCGCTTTCCACTTGTGTAGTAGTGTTCACAAGATTTTAAATCTTGTAAATAAGTCTTGCTTCACCTCTCGATTTGTTAAACTCAATACTAATGGTAGTGTTCTAGGCAATCCAGGCCAGATTTTCTGTTTCCTTGGGGACAACTGCTAATAATGTTGGCTGAACTCTAGGCAATCCAATATGGTCTCCCAATGGTTTGGAATTTGCAATATTGTAATATCATTTAGAATCAAATTACCCATTATCGTCTCATCATTAACCTCTACGGTTCACTCGTCCTTGGGTCTCCCTACTCTTCTTGTTAATTGCAGGAAATTGATGGCCAGTGATTGGATGGTGTATACGCACGCATCACGTTAATCATAGCAGAATACTCCATTTGTTCAACAAATATTTTGTATGGGACTGGAGGGATTTGGATTTACCTACACTTTTACTCGTTAATCATAGCAGAATACTCCATTTGTTCAACAAATATTTTGTATGGGACTGGAGGGATTTGGATTTACCTACACTTTTACCCAAATATCTTCTGTATGAACATGCTTAACTTAGAGCATTCACAGCAGCCTCACAGCAAATTTAGCCAAATAAAGTATACAATATTATTTTTACAAACTCATTTGTAAATACTCCTACATCAAACTCAATACACTATCTTTAAAATCTTATTTTATTTATTATTTATTCTTTTATTTCCTCCTGCACTTACGTTTTTTCTTCCTCTCTCTCTCTCTTCCTCTCAACCTAGCACCAACTCCACCAAGCTACCCCTCTCTCCTTTCGTACCACCATCCAAACAATCTATCAATCACAAATCACAAATCTACAATCAACCACCAATCAACCCAAATCACAGCCTTAACCCACATGCAACCACAACCACTAATCTACCAACCCACAAATCGATCATCAATCTGCCACTGTAGCACCCACAGTCTTAACCACATGCAACCCAAATCACAAGCTAATTTGCAACCTACCACTGCAAATAAACCCAAATCCACCATTGAACAAATCAACCCAAATTTGCCCCCACAAAAATCAACACAATCCAATCTTCAATCTATGAATTAGTGGTGGTAACACAGAGAGGAGAGAGAGAGAAATAATCTTTCTTTGGTTTGGCAATGAAAATACCTTGTTTGAATTACATTTAATATATATATATATATATCAAGTAAAACCAATTTAAAATTGATTTAATTTTGCTTTAGTTTTCTTGATTCAACCAATTCTATAATTTATGAAAATTCACAATATTTGGCCCAATTTTATTTTTTTTTTCAAAATCTTCGTAACATAATTGCAATACAAAATTTGTTTTGTAACTTAAGAACTTCCAAAATTTTGCTAAGGTGACAATGTGACAAATGATGATGTTTTTATACGGTAGATTTGTTTTTGCAATGAAAAAATAAGAATAAACAAAAATGATGAGTTGTGAAGTATCAATACCAGTCCATAAAAGATTGGTATATATTATTAGCCAGCAATTAAGCCGTGTCCTACGGTACTCTTTTTCAAGAATGTGGAAAGTGGGCTAGGCTTGAAGACTAAAATTCTTAAATAAAGGTCCTGAGTAAAAGAAAAAATATATATATATATATATATAAATGGATAGATTTTTTTTTTTCAACTTACTGCATGTCAATTATATAACTATTTTTTTTTTTAAATACGATTTTTTTTATACTGGACATAAGGTTTATTAGCACCACCTGTAGAGGGAGATAAGCAGTTTAGATTGGGGAGATAAGATCATAATAATTGACTAGCCTCTCGCACGCGCTTCGCATGTGTGATGATGCTTTTTTTTTAGTGGTCCTATTTTGTAGAAAAAAAAAACTGTGTTTTTTTATTTTATATATATATATTTTTTTTTTTTGAAAATCTAATTTATAAGTGGATAAAACAATTTGAAAATTAATAGAACTGTGATCCTATTTTTTAAGTAATGTTTTAATGGAAATTAGAGTTGTATTTTTATCAGATTGTTATTTAGTATTGTCTCTATTTAAACATAGGAATGTAAAGGCATTTAAAAAAAAAAAAAAAGGAAGAATTCAAATAAGAAAAGCTCCCTAAATAATGATGTAGATAATAGTATAGATAACGTGAGAAATCCTTTAAAAAAAAAAAAAAAATACGCATTATGGGTCCGTCAGAGTCGAGTACTTACGATATCTTCTCTCCACTTTATTTGTGTTGTCTATAAAAACGAAATTGTGGTTCTGTCTTATCTTCTAAATTCAAAAGAACCAAATCAGGAAGTTAAAAAAAGGGAAAGAAAGAAACACTCGGCTTTGACGCGTGTCGGCGTGTGATAGGTAGCTCTATAGAACTTTAATAATGTCCGACTCCTATCGAGACATTTCCAAAAGATTCAACGTTCTTATCTACTCCTTAGCTCTCACAAAATCTCTGTTTCCGTCTCTGTCTCTGTCTCTCTGTCCGTGTGTTAATATATATTTATGGTGGTGGTGCCGATTTGATTTCTTTAGATAGTCGTTGAAATCCTCCAAGTTCGAAGAATAATGGCTTCCCGTACATCTGAGATGGTAGCGAAAGTGAGCCCAGCTCACGCCCTCGATCACAAGGCGTTGTTGGCTTACGCCTCCGCCAACGTCCCTGGCTTCCCTCTTCATCCCTCCGATTTCACCGTCTCTCAGGTTCCCTCCATTTCTCTTTTACTCTCTCTCTCTCTCTGTGTTGGTTTTGATCCGATTTTTTTGTGGGTTTAATAGTTCGGGCACGGCCAATCGAATCCTACGTATCTGATGGAAGTGAGATCATCAATGGGGGATTCGGTGAAACGTTACGTTTTGAGGAAGAAGCCACCGGGGAAATTGCTTCACTCTGCTCACGCCGTCGATAGAGAGTTTCAGGTTCTTTCTTTGTCCCAGCTTTGTGATAAACAAAAAAAGAAAACAGAAATATAAAAGGTTGCAATTTCGTTATTTCCTAGGAAAAAGAAAGTCAAAACTACTTTCATATTTGTCCATCACAACACACTTTTTATTACACCAAATATTAAGGACACTGCCCAATTTCATCTTGGTGGGTCATAAAAAAAATGATGGGCTGAAAGTGTCGGCCGCAAGTTCCAAACAAAGGATAAGAAATGTTGAATTTGAAATTCTCAATTTATGGTGGGACAGGTTCTCCGGGCGTTGGGCACTCATACGCAAGTTCCAGTCCCAAAAGCTTTCTGTTTGTGTACTGACCCAAGTGTAATTGGAACTGCATTTTATATCATGGAGTATTTGGATGGACGCATTTTTGTAGACCCCACACTGCCGGTATGGCATTTTCTTGACTACATTGTGTTTCATGATCAATTCGAAATGCTAATTATAAGTCTTAATGTATTGAGTTTTGACTTGTCAAATATAGTACTCGGATTTTGGTGTAAATAACAATCAGCTTGATGGGTTAACTTGTATGATTGTTTCTGTTCCATCAGGGTGTATCACCTGATAAGAGGAGGGCAATATATCAAGCAACTGCAAACACTTTAGCTTCTCTACATTCCACTAATGTGGATGCCATGGGTCTCACGAAATATGGGCGCCTTGACAACTATTGTAAACGGCAGGTAATGTTCTGAAATTTTTAGATAATCTTATTTTATCTATATGTATATTGTACCTTGACATGTGTAATTTCAAATGTAAAATTCTCACAGATTGAGTTGAAGGTGCTTAGAATATGATTACCTGCTGCTCAATTCTAATAACAAACTTCATGCATGATAATGTACTAACGTTTTGTGTAGCAGCTGTTTTGTGTTAGTTACATCCATGAAAATTTGTGAAAGCTCCTAACTAAACACAGGGCTATCACCCAAATTTTTACTTTGAATGAATTTTATGCTTGTTTTAGGTAGAAAGGTGGGCTACACAGTATATAGCTTCAACTGCTGAGGGTAAACCTGAGAGAAATCCAAAGATGATTGAGCTTGCTAATTGGCTACGGCAACACATTCCTCATGAAGATTCTTCAGGAGCAACATCAGGCCTAGTTCATGGAGACTTTCGCATTGATAATCTTGTATTTCATCCCAATGAGGTCCAGTATTTCAAAAGCCTTCACTGATTTAAACACATATCTTTATCCAACCTGATTTCAGAATTTGTAATTTCATTCAGTCATCCAATATAATCGGTGTATGTTCTGTTTTATAAATTAAGAATTTCAAAAAATATTTATGGTTGGAATAGAAATACAAATTTGTTACTGTTTACACTTTATTTGACCCTTAATGTGGTCAAATGATCATGTACTAACAGCTTAGATATTATTGGTTGCACATCTACTGAGATATGCTTAATGGTGCAGGATCGAGTTATTGGCATTCTTGACTGGGAACTGTCTACGCTTGGAAACCAAATGTGTGATGTTGCATATAGCTGTTTGGTAATTACAATTTACAGACTTCACTTCTTCACATGGAGTGCCATCTCTATACTTGGTTGTATTTATTGGTCACATGTCAATCTGTTCTCCTTTAGCCTCTGATGTGAATGTTTGGGATGCTTCTGATGGCTATTTGATTTTCTTTGGCACTAGTAAACTAGGCCGATAACGTAACTGCATAAATATCATTTTCAAGTTATCGTTTTTTCTTTCCTTGACAGCATTATATTGTGAGCATTGGGCTTGGAGATGGACAACAAGGTGAAGGTATGGAACTTGCTGGAATTCCAGAAGGTGTTCCTTCACTGGCAGAATATTTGGCAGAATACTGCTATGCAGCTGTAAGTCACATTGATAAATTTGATTGAATTGAGGTCTGTATTCTCATTTGTCCAAAATAGCTTCCTCTTCTGAGGAAATTCAGGCAATCATTAAGAGATTTTTTTTTTTTTTTTTTTTTTAATTATTAAAATCTTCAAGATAATATCAGGGATTGAGGAAGACAATAAGAATACTCGGTGCTATGTAACTAACTTGATCTCATCATTTCCTAAGGCCTTTTATGAGTTAAAATGCAGTGTCTAAGCTATAATCTGATCAAATAGGACTGTATGATGTATTGCAATTCCATAACTTGCTAGACAACTAATTCCATTCCACTNTGTTTGAAAGAGATCTTAAGATTCTTTGAAGAATTTCAAATTAGAAAGAGTGATGATCATTTTGCAACCTTTAGGATGTAACTCGTAGTTGTGGCCAGTTGGAGAATCAAATTTTTTGTTGATTTTTAGATTTGTAAAATGATAGATATGGTTTTGGCCAGTGAGATTGCCTACCAATTGTGGTGTTTTGTCTTGAGATCCTTCGGCTTACTTGGGTTTTACCAAGAATTGTGCCAGATCTTCTTTTTGGATGGAGGAATTGGTTGGGGAAACGCTCATTTGATATTGGAATTTGACATTGTTATGTTTGATATGGTGCATTTGGAGGGAACACAATAACTGCATGTTTGAAGATGTGGAGAGCTCGGCAAATCAACTTCTTGCCTCTTTTGTTGGCTCTTCATCTGACTAGTCTCGGGCTTAGAGGCTCACAACTAGTGATTCTCTCCCGATGTTTATAGACTCTCTTCTTTCTTGTACATGGTTTTTCTTATCTTTTTGTATTCTTTGGCTGCTTTGTGCCCTTCTGCATAAAGTAGTCTTTTTTCAATAAATTTTTCTTACTTATCAAAAAAAAAAAAAAAAAAAAATTATTGATATGGTTTTGAATTTTCTTGCAAATTATGAAAGCTACCTACAATGCATGTTTCGCTTGATCTGGTTACAACAGTTCTTTTTCCTTTCGACTTCCTAGACTTTCTGAGTTTGGGAGTGTCTGTCTTTAGGAATAGGCTAATACATATAGTGTGTATTTGATCTATTTTCTCTTTTGAATAAAAGCACTATACTTGGAAAAAAATTCCTTTTCATTTTAGGTATTGTTGCGTTATGGAAATAAAGAACAGCTACATGAATGGCTTATACCTTTGCTCAACGGTAAGATCCGGTCTGGATTTGCAATGACAGAACCACAAGTTGCATCTTCTGATGCTACCAATATTGAGTGTTCTATTAAAAGGTAGTGTGCAGCACCTTTGTAAAGGGAGTACTCTGTTTATCAAAATCATTTTTTTCAAGTACAGGGACTGCGTCTCCCAATAGTCATCCAAACTCCTTCTGTGGATATATGGGATATAACTATATGTGGCACATGCTAATTTTTGTCAGAGCTTCTGCTTGCAATTTATGTATGACTGCTTGTTAAATCCATGTGCAGAGAAGGAGATACATATGTCATTAATGGGACGAAGTGGTGGACAAGTGGGGCCATGGATCCCAGGTGCAAAGTTCTCATAGTCATGGTTAGTTCTTGTTTGGCATAGCATGAAAAGTCCAAATTTCGATTCATGTAGTTAAAGGAATGTTATCTGAACAATATACAGGGAAAAACTGACTTCAATGCCGCTAAGCATAAACAACAGTCTATGATCATAGTGGATACCCATACTCCTGGAGTACGCATAAAGAGACCCCTAATGGTGTTTGGCTTTGATGATGCCCCTCATGGGCATGCAGAAGTATCATTTGTCAATGTACGTGTGCCAGCAAAGAATATTCTATTGGGAGAAGGACGTGGATTTGAGATTGCCCAGGTAAAGTTGTTCAACACCTTCCCTGGTGCATTATGAATTTGTGTGTTTTTTGGGTTGAGGAGAGAAAAGGGGGGGGGGGGGGGGGGGGTTACCTCCACATTTAAGGTCTTGGCAACATGAAACAGTGGTTTTTAAAATTTATTTGTCTTCCATATATTTCTCAACAAATTGCATTTACTGGGAATGTTGAAACTTGTATAAATTTCCATAAACATCAACAGTTTTCTCTGTTTTTATGGTGCATATCAGTGTAAGTGCAGCAAGCTTCTTGGTCTTAAACCAAGAAGAAGAAAAAGGTTTTGTTTCTGACATTCATATGCTGAAAGTAGAAATGATTGTTACTGGTCATATGTAGGATTAAAACCAGGTAGGTACCCAACTCATCCCCTGGCACAGATGTGATAATATGATTGATGGTTGTGTTTCATTAATTGAAATTTGAAGAGTTTACGTGACATTTATTGAGATGCTTCTTGGTGTACCAACATGGATATCTTATATTTGGTACTGAGTTGTTTGCAGGGTAGGCTAGGACCGGGAAGGCTGCACCACTGCATGAGACTGATTGGTGCTGCTGAGCGTGGCATGCAGATGATGGCTCAGAGGGCTCTTAGTAGAAGAGTGTTTGGAAAGTTGATTGCAGAACAAGGTTCATTTATTTCAGATATTGCAAAGGTAAACTCTGTTATAGAAAATTGAAAAAATTTATGTTGCTACACATCACAAAATCTGAAATAATAATGTAAGCTAAATCAATAATACAAAAACTAGAAGTACTTTTGCTGAACTAGTGGTCCACCTTGAATCCTTATATTTAAGATTAACCTCCTAGCTGCAGTATTATAGCAGTCTTCTTATATTTGCTCTTTGATTCAGTGTCGGATAGAGCTAGAGAAAGCCAGATTGTTGGTTTTGGAAGCAGCTGACCAACTTGATAGGCTTGGAAACAAAAAGGCCCGTGGGATTATTGCAATGGCCAAGGTAATTGTTGGTTGTAATTTTGTTTTTGTTTGATAATTATTGTTGTTTGTAATATGAAGTGCCAAAATCCAATCTTGGCTTATGGTTATTTTGTTGCTGAATTTTCTTTTAAAATGGTCTGGTTGTATGTGGAGCAGGTAGCAGCCCCAAACATGGCATTGAAGGTGCTTGACATGGCAATGCAAGTGCATGGTGGAGCTGGTTTATCTTCTGATACCGTTCTGGCACATCTGTGGGTCACAGCAAGAACATTACGAATTGCAGATGGTCCAGATGAAGTCCACTTGGGTACTATTGGCAAGTTGGAATTGCAAAGAGCTAGGCTTTAAAGGATTTGAACTTTGAAGTGAATTTCTCTGGGGCAGGATATTTTGTTTTTCAGCTTAATTGAAAATATAAAAGAAGAGAATAATCTCCAGGGAAAAGGACACTGTAATTTATCTCTGGAAAGGTAAAAAAATGAGCCTAAAGTTGAATGTATCGCTTGGTGATATAATAATGACCGAATAATATACAATGGTGCATTTGGATATCTGGATTTGGACATATGAATAAATTCAAACACTTCGTTTGTATAGTTTTAAAAGATCTAGGATTCTAAAGGATTTGAACCTTTAAAATCCTTGGATTTGAAATGATATCCAAAATTGATTATGGATTTGTACTGTAAGGCGTTACAAATCTATTGATTAAAATCCAAATCCAAATCCAAATTTAAGATTCCAAATGCAACTTTACAGAAATGAATTTGAACTTTCAATTCAATTTTAGTAATTCCTTTACTTTTGTCAAAAAAAAAAAAAAAAATTTTGGAGAAATCGTTTAAATATTTTTATTGAGAATTTTGTAGGTGCACTTTTTCTTATATATACTCTACATTAAAAAAAAAAAAAAACAATAATAATAAATAATTGTGTACCATGTTTGGTACTTCTCTTTCTTTCCCTCTTGTTTTGTTTCCTCCTTGCGTTTCCCAAACCCCTTTTCCATTCATCCTCCATTCATTTTTATAGTCTCCCCTTAGTGGGGATCCAAATAATTACATTTGCATCAGTTCCTACGTAACCCCTACTTCTACCCAAAATCCCTAGAAAATTAGTCTCTTTTGAGGATTCTCTTAAAACTTGCGCCTGACGCCGAACAACATTTGACAGCAAATTTCCTCAAGGCACAAACAGTACTCAGGGATCAACCGTGTTGACTACTCCCTTCTTCGGTCAACTCGTCAGTTCTAGGCCTAGCCCAACCCAATTACAATAGGCCGCCTTCGAGTGTCGATCCTATGTCCTTGTACTGTTGCCATTGGATTGGGCTTACCTTAACAACGCTAGGCCAATATTGGTCACCGACCCCAGGTCCCTACACCATAAAATAACCATCATTTTATACTAGTCTTAAGTCTCAATACAAAAAGTTATCATTGTTGCACCAATTTGAAGGTGGTACTAAATATTATAAATACTAAAAAACTATTATTTAAACTCTCCTACTAAATGAGCTCTCACTGGTCTGATTCCTATAGGGAAAAGTGGATTTTATCAATCAAGTCAATGCAAGTATAAAACCTTTTAGAAAGCATAATGGTTGAATAAGACAATAGAAAAATTAAAGTTTTTGCTAACCACACTGATAATCTTTGTTTTGGTGAAACCCCTCAGATTTTCACCATCTATTGGATAAAACTAAGCGCCAATATGATAAAGACCACAAAAACTATTTCATTGCACCACATAGGATAAATGTGGAAAATGGTGTGTAATAATGTGATCCTAGAATTGCTTGTGTTTCTAATGTGAAGATAAAGATGGAAAAGTGGTGGCTAAAATTGATTTATTTATCTAGGCTTAGATAAAAAATATCAAGGGAAAAAAGAAAAAAAAAAAGTGGTTGTCTTGGAGCCCAACTCAACTAGGCAATGTGGACCAATAATGCACTGGTCCGTTATCCTTCCACTATTGACTACTCCCCAAGGCACTAACAGTGCTCGGGGATTGACTCGAGTATTGACTACTCCCCTCTTTGGCCATCCCCAGCCAACTCGTTGGGTCTGGGCCTAGCCCAGCCCAATTACATTAGGCCGCCTTCGAGTGCCAATCCTATGTCCTTGTACTATTGCCATTAGGCTGGGCCTACCCTAACAATACTAGGCCAATATTGGTCACCGACCCCAGGTCCCTACACCATAAAATAACCATCTTTTTATATTAGTCTTAAGTCTCAATACAAAAAGTTTTCATTGTTGCACCAATTTGAAGGTGTTACTAAATATTATAAATACTTAAAACTATTATTTAAACTCTCATACTAAATGGGCTATCATTGGTTGATTCCTATAGGGAAAGGTCGATTTTATCAATCAAGTCAATGCAAATATAAAACCTTTTAGAAAGCATAATTGTTGAATAAAACAATAGAAAAATTAAAGTTTTTGCTAATCACACTGTTAATCTTTGTTTTGGTGAAACCCCTTAGATTTTCACCATCTATTGGAGAAAACTAAGCGCCAATATGATAAAGACCACAAAAACTATTTCATTGCACCACATAGGATAGATGTGGAAAATGGTGTGTAATAATGTGATCCTAGAATTGCTTGTGTTTCTAATGTGAAGATAAAGATGGAAAAGTGTTAGCTGAAACGGATTTATTTCTCTGGGCTTAGATCAAAAATATCAGGGGAAAAAAGAAAAATAAAAGGTGGCCATCTAGGAGCCTAACTCAACCATGCAATGTGGACCAGTAATGCACCGACCCGATATCCTTCCACTGTTGAGAGCGAGAGGTCTTTGCTGCTTTGTGAAAGATGGTTGATTTTATCAATCAAGTCAATGCAAGTATAAAACCTTTTTAGAAAGCATAAATGTTGAATAAAACAAGAGAAAAAACTTAAAACTTTTGCTAACCACTAAATACAACTTATGATAACCCCGTTGATGTTCGTTTTAGCGAAGCCTCAGATTTTCACCATCTATTGGAGAAAACTAAGTGCCATATGATAAGACCACAAAACCTATTTTACTGCACCACATAAGAGTAGTTGTGGAAAATGATGTGTGGTAAATAATTTGATTCTAGAATTGAAAGTAATGCTAGGAATACTTGAAGTCTCACAACTTTTATTACAATTTACCATGTGGTGAAAGTTGTGAATCTACCCTTTGACATTTATTCGCCAAATATTCTAAGAACATGTAAAATATCACAAATTTTGTTACAACTCAAAAATGGTAAGTAATGAGTGATGAAAGTTGTGGACCCACCATTCAAAAATGGTCAGTTAAGACAAAAGTTGTATAACATTTTCCTTGAATTGCTCTGGTTTCTAGTGTAAAAATTCAACAGACTTCGTAACCCCAAATCAGTTATATAGGCTTTAGATCTAAAATATCCAAAGAAATGTCAGGGACAAAAACTAAAAAGTGGAGGTCTAAGGAGCCCAACTCAACCAGGCAATGTGGGCCAGTAGTACACCAGCCCGTTATCCTTCCACTGTTGAGAGCGAGAGGTCTTCGCTGCTCTGTGAAACCAGCCTCACGCAGTACCCTCTACTTTAGGGACCATGTGATCCCGACCTTCGCCCAAATCACAAGGTCCATCTCTCAATTTGGAGCGGGCGGGCTAAGTAGTTGCACATACAGACCCTGCCTGGTGAGCCGAACCATTATCCCACCACTTTGATGCCCCTGCACAGGTTACAAGTTGGCGCTACCCAACTCGGCAAGGAGAAATGCACATGATTCTTATTATAAACTTATGTAGAATCTATAATCTAAGCGGTGTGGGACAGTAAACAATAGAATGAGTTGAGGCATGACTGGCTATATGAACACTAGCTCCTCATTTGAGTGGTAAGATTCACCTGGAATTTTTGAATTTGGGTTTGTTTATTGGAATTTTTGTTGTTCTTGAATGTACAGAGATAGATTGTTGCTCAACAGATTTTTTATAGGATTACAGCTGAGAGGATGAAATTCTAGCTACTTTAACATGGAGGACATGAGGTTGCGAATGGTTTCAGATAGCTTTGATAATTCTGTGAGAATCTGAGATGTCTTATTCTAATGACCCATTACCGAAAGTTGGGGAGGAATCAAATGAGAGGCACCCTCTACCTCTAGGTGCAAAAGTTATATTTATGTTAATTATAAAAAAAGATGATAGAAAGTTGAGAAATAAGTAAATTTTTGGCCATTTGACGACTTCCTAACTGATGTGATAGGCTGATTCAACCTTAGTTTGTTTGGTCGTGTCGCCAAAAAAACCAAGCTTTCAACACATCCATCTCACAAACCTGGACATCCATCTCGAATGCCAAATCAAGAAGCTCAGTAACAGACGTTGGATTTCTAAGAAATGGAGCTAAAGGCTCCTCAGATTGCACCCATGATCCGTGTATTACAAATTGCTTGGCAACCCCAATTGGTTGAAAACTTGAAATGGAAGCTACAATTAATTGTTTGCCACAAATCTTATAGTTAAGTGGTACTTCTTAGTTCCGCATATTCAACAGAATTTGGGTTCAAATTCCCTTCTCCTGTTTCTCACGGGATATACACCAAAAAGAAAAAAATCCTTTTACGTGAGAGATGCTACGGTAATTAATAAGTTCACATACACCGAAATTTTTACAATTGTTTATATGATATGTTGTGATTGGTTCATAATAAAAGTTTATTTACATTAAAATCAAGTAGTAAAAAGCGACTTTGATCAAATCAAAAGTTACCACCTAAACAAGTCATGAAAAAGTTTTTGTAATAGTGACCATGATAATAGAGGAGGAAACTCTTATATAATAGTAAACATAGCTAGAAAATACAAAGTAGTACTTAATATTCTGCAAATACAAAGTACAGAACTGCCAGCTGGTCTATGCTACTTAGTATTACACGAGGAGGGAAAAAAAAAAAAAAAAAAAACATATGAAGTACTAAGGTAAAAAAACACAAAGAAAAACATAAACTAGCATAGCAGTCCATCACAGTTAGCGAAAAAGAGATCAGTGTGCATATGCACAAGGATAATGAATCAGGCTGCGACCCCCTGAATCAGCGGTTTTTCTTAACTTCAATATAAAAAGTCACACGGACAGTTTGGCCAACTGGTACCTGCCAGACCTCTGGTGGCCTCCTTGGTCGGCCATAGAAGTACTTGTCTATTATAGCAAACCCTTCCTTCCCAACCTTTTCAAGCTCTGCCTGAGACTGAGAGCGAGATGCCATGCTCAACTCAACACTTAACACCACAACAAATCTGCAAAGCAATATAAGTAATAAACTTTCTCTATGCTTTCCTGTATTCTAAAGGTTACAGGCCAAGCCCCATTATATACACACACAACGGAGTGCCCTCCGCTCTACCAGTCTAGCTAGCTTCCCCACCTCATGGACCCACAAACAAACATTTTATTCACATCTCTATTCTTAGCAATGAAAAAGAAAACAAACTTGGCGGGTCATTCTTTTAGGGAAGGTAAGATTTTCATAGATTTATTTCAAGGAACACTCTAGCTTCTCTTCCTTTCTGATTGGCCAGGTGGTCCAAGGTATCTAAATCAACGACCATCTAGAAATACGTTTAGAAAGAAGTTTTATTTGGTTTTCTTCGCGTGGATGCACTATAGTTTATTAAATTCTCTAGTAAGATTGCAATCATATGGATTCTTATATATATAAAATTGCAATCATATCGCTATCTCTTAAAAACTTGGACACTCGGACAGTTCCATTGTCCGCAAATATATGCTTTCAAGTGTTTTTTCAGAAAGATATGCTTACAAGTTGATTGTAATTAGTTATGCATTAATAATATAATACATAAATTTTTGGATTATATATATTTTTTTTCTTAAATTTAAAAGTGAATGTTAAATTCTAGTTAACTCAATTAATAAATTTTAAAAAAATATAATTCTATGTTTTCTCTCGTCAATTTTTGCTCTCAAAATCACCGTAACAATGTAATAATAACTTTTTTCCCCATTCAAACTTTTATCTCTCTCTCAACCACAACCGAACCATTTTGCGATTAAAATAATGCAATCATGCAAACCCAAAAACAGATTTTTCACAAGTAATAATATCTAGCTAAATAATTAACACTAATATAAAAACCTCTATTATTAAGCAAAAAATAAAAATAGTTGTTTGTTTATTTTTCCATCCAAGTATGGAGCAAGATAATATCGAACTCTGCATAGTACTGCTTTTGGATTTAGACTGCCACGAGATAATATTATTCACCAAAGAACCATTGGATTTGGACCGCCACGAGATTATTATTATTCTTTTCTTGTTAATTTGTAATTTTTGGTTGATTGTAGGTTTTTTTTTTTTTTAATTCAATTAGTAGTTTAGGTACGGTCCAGGGTTTGGCTAGATTTGTGTAATTAATTGTGTTTTGTTTGTTTGTTTTTGTGAAGAAAAGAAGGATTGAGTATAACAAATTTTGGGTGTTGAAAAAAACACTAAAAAACTATTTTTGAGAACAATTTCTCAAAACGCCCCAAAAAAAAAAAAATTTTGAAAACACAAGCCAAGTACCAAATAGGCCTTAAGCTAAGACCCTAGTTAGTTACTCAACTAGCCAATCAACTGCACTAAGCCTAACATAATTCTTTTTAATTTTTTTTTTTATACGTGAACTCTACGTAGTACTTCTTAGCTCATGCCTTTGATATTGAGCTTAATTAAGAAGCAAGAATATTCGAGTCTTGGGTAGGCAAAGGTTTGGGGGATAAGATGTTTGTGGTACCCATTTAAGGCAACTTGGAAGCATATCTATTTAGTTTTTTTTTTTTTTTTTTTGGAGTAGTGTTTCAATTTATGACATCCGCTTTTGATGATACTTCTATCGTCAAACTAAGACACCAATTGGTTTTTAGTATAAACGGGAATTGAACTCCAGATTTCTTATTCAATCGTCAGAAACTTTACTAATTGAGCTAATTGGAATCCGCATATTTATTTAGTTATTTAATTTACCCAAATGATTGAGATTCATATTATAGATCTATCAAGAATATTTGAAGGTGTACTAGCCCCACATGGTCCCAAGTGTAAATTGGTTTCCATCGATACATTGTTTAGGATCGATAATGTTTGGAGCATCTTTCCATTTGAGTCCTTTTTTTAATGACAAAATATTTAATCTCTAGATGAGGTTGGGGAGTTGACACGTCGGCTTATAGTGCTCTTCTAATCTATCTAAAAATTCTAGAAAGTTTAGATCCTTTTTTAATCTAAGATTATCTTAGATTAAAAAAGGATTTAAACTTTCTAGAATCTGTAGATAGATTGAGAGAGGGAAATTCTACTCTACCTTCCATTTTTATTATTTTTGTTACGATATACTAATTATAAAATTATACATAATATTTTTTTTCTCATATCTAATTTTTCATATTACACCGGTCAAGTGCCAAATAAAATAGTATTTATGTCAAAATTGGTGATAAATCCCACCAAGTCACATGATAACAAATGCTTAGCATGCATTTGAATAAGAATGAAAAATTAAAATTATTTTACTATTTAATTTATTTTTGCTACTATTTATGGACCTCACTGTACTTTTTGGTATTATTCATGAGCCACACTTTACTATTTCAACTAATTTTTACATTTATCTACAGTACTTTTAACAATAAGTTTTAAATTTTAGCAAAATAAGCTGTATCCAAACAAATTAGCCTTTCTTTTTTTTGGTCATTTTGGTTTTGTACATACATTATAGTAATTATGTTACATTCATTAGTAATTCACATCACGTTAATAATAATGAATAATAATAATTTTATAGTGAGTATCATGTCCCAAGAATATTTGAAGTCCTGTAACTAAACCAGTGGAGTTAATACCGTACCGTATCAGCCAGTACGGTCGAAATTTTTCGTTCTGGCACCTTGGCTGATACAGAAACATGGCTATTTCATATTGCTTTTTGTACTGGAATTTACCAGGTTGTACCAGCAAAACCGGGGAAAAAATTAGATACCGACAGGAAAAAGAATACTGGTCGGTAAAAGAAAAACAAGAAAAATGGAAATTAAGTGATTAACGTTAAAAGAAAATATCATGTAACCCATAATACTGTCGTCGCCAGCACTATTCCGAAAGTGACCAGTCATTCTTCTTCTTCTTCACGCCCATCCTTCCATCCATCTGCCTCTCTTAGTATCCGTTTGGATTGCACTAAAATACTATGCGCTTGTGATTTCTAACAATAAGTGTTTTTTTAGTGGGTCCCGTGCACTGTTCACGGGACCTGTAAGTATTTTTTTAGCAAAAACAACTTTAAAACTGAGTCTTATGGTATTATTCACACATTTAAAAATTATTTTATTACAATCTTTTTAGTTTTTAATTTTTAACAATAAACAGTATCCAAATAAACTTTATGTTTTTATTTCTAAAGGCTTTAGTAGTTTGTTTTGTTGTGTCTTTTAATAGTAAAAAACTAAAAGTAAAGGAGGTTTTCTTTTTGTAACTTGTGGCAGTGTGCCCTCTTGACACACCCACGTGAATTGTAATAAAATTTTGAGGATCCAATTTTTTTTTTTTTTTTAATGTAAAGAAGTTTCTAACAGCATTTTAAGGCGTGATTGGTAAAATAGTTTAAGTAATATTATTTGTATTTTTAAAAAAATACATGTGAATGAAAAAAGTATGTAAAAATACGTATAATATTGTTTAAAAATTAAAAATATGTTGCTAAAATACTCTACCAAACATGCCCTTAATAAGTGAAAAAAGCTTTTGTACTTATCTATCAAATTTTACTGACTGTGATATTATTATTATTATTAAAGAAGTAGGAACATAAATTCCCTATTATTATTAATATTACCTAGTTGAAATTTTAACTAGAGATTAACATATTAAATGAGATAAATATTTATAAATTTAAACTTTTTAATAAATTATATGAATTTTGATTATGAATATATATATATATATATAATAGCGGTAAATCCGAAACGGTATACCAGTATTGATTGGTACCAAAATATCTAGTTACTTTGGCCAAATTGGTACGGCCTTCGATATGAGATTAACTCCCTTGAACTAAACAATAGATGTCATACTGCCGAATACATCGGATTTTTTTTTTTTTTTTCATTTTCTTTTTTTGTTTGAAAACATTGGAGTTATTGTAGAATTAGAGTTTTGTGCACAAAAATTGTCTCTATTATTTTTGTGCATGTGGCTTGCTTTTTCTTTATTTGTTGCTTCTTGCTTTCATCTTCTTGCTCGAATCTGAAACATCAATTTATTTCAAATCTCTTTTTGAACAGAAATGCATTGCTATTCGTCATAAGCTTTGTAGTTCAAATATTTTCAACGAAAACATCTAAAATTTAAATTCCTCAACTCCCGTTGTAACTATCAAATTATAAAATAATTAAAAAAAAAAAAAGAAAAAAAAAACCATTGTTAATCACAAACTTATGGTTCTCAAAGCATTTATGTTTGTTCTTAGCGTATATAAAAGTTCCATGATTGCTTTTTTAACTTCATCGGTAAACTTAGCTTCTTAAAATATTAAATATAAGAGAAAATATGTTCTCAAACTTATATGTAGATTAACGAATGGTCCAGTACAAAGTTTAGCCATTCACAATCTTTTATGCTTATTTGGCATTTGAATGAAAACTAATACTGTGATTCATATAATATTGTCCATATTTTAAAATTTTAAGCATTCTTTCTAGCTAGTCCAATATTACCTCGAGCATGACAATAATTTAAATTTGTAGATTAATTTGTAGACTACTGCGATGTCATTTATGAATCCATATTTTTGGTACTAAGTTGCAAGCTGATTGGTAAAGCACATATTTGATCAAAAACTTAAATCAATTAGAGTTTCATTCTGTGTGTCGGATGGGGAAAGAAAAAAGCAGATTAGATTAGAAAACGCAGTACTTGATGTCTCTAAAATAATTTAGTAGCTGTAATCTAAGCAGTGTGGGACAATGAACGGGAAACTTAGTTCAAGCATGGCTATATGAACCCTCTTGGATTCTTCGAATTTGTGTTTGTGACAATTTTTGCTGTGCTTGAATGGTCAAGATAGAATATTGCACATGAGATTGTTACAGGATTGCTCTAAGCGGTCGAAACTGAGCTACCTTTGCACAGAGGAGTCTACTTCTAAATTTATGTTCATAGCATATTTATAACAAATTTTAAGTAACAAATTTTTATTAGTTTTAATCTAAACTCACTATCGAAATTATTTTCTTACCACAAATAACAAAAAGTGACAACTTACCACCAAAAACGTAGCATTTCTCTTTGGGATAATTATGAGAGACATATGGTCTAACTACTCTAGTATGATTGTTAGTGATAGGAAATATCAATAAAAGAGCTTCCTATTTTTAAAGAAGTGATAGGATAAGTTTAGGTACCAAAATGATGCATATGAGTAATCGGGACTTCAATGATATTAGTTCTGACTTGGTCTGCGACCTTTACCACAGTGACTTCCAAGTTTTTAGGAACTAAAATGATGCATATGAATCATGTCTCTCAGACTCAGATTAACTACTAGGATAACAAATTTAAAAATAAAAAATCAACTACTTGGATAACAAATAATAAAATAAATTAAAAATTATTGTCCTGCCAATTTAAAAATCAATAACGTATATATATCATGAATGCGCATTGGAAGGTTGTAAGTTCAAGTCATTGTCATAGACTCATAGCAATCATTTACAATTATTTACAATTGTTCAAAAATTATGACACAACGACGTGAATAATTTTTTTAAAATTATTTACAATTTTTGTTACCTAAACTTTGTACATTAGACAACATTAGACATTGTGGCTTCAAAGTTTAGGGACCAAAATGTTGTATAAGAGTAATCCAGGCTATCTTGCAAAGTAGTACAAACAGCTAGGATAACAAATAATAGGCGCTCAAAAGATTCATATTTCCTGCCAATTTACAGATTTTAAAACCTGCATTATGAATGTGTATTGAATGGTTGTAAAATTTAAATTTCAAACTCAAATAATATGTATAACAATAATGCTAATATTGCTGCCAAGAGCCTAATAGTTTAATCGGCATATCTTGATGCTTCCAATAGAAATATTCACAATTCAAATCCCCATTTCCCCGACAATTGAATTACCAAAAAAAAAAAAAAAAAGACAATAACACGAATCCTTTGTAAAAATGACGAGAACTTCATATGAAGTTGAGAAATTAAAATTGGTTCATATAGAGTAGGCCTATATTGATAGCAACTTTTATTGGGATGAACAATTAATTTAAGGAAGTTACTTGAACCAACAAATCCTTGCAATTCAAAAGTTAATAGATATAACAAATTTTCTTTTTAACTCAGAAAAATTAAATAATTGGTTTGTGAGATGGGCTACTATCTTCGCACGCGGTAGTCATAGCTCGTAGGAGTTGGGTTTGAGAGGTTCAAAGGCGAGTCTTTGGGAAATCAATTGGCCATCGTGTATGGTGGCCACAGTTTAGCTTGGGTGGTGTTTCTTCACTTTTGGGTTGGTAGGCTCGGTTTAGTACATGATCTTAAATACATGTTTTTAGTTTTTAAACAACATTATATGTATTTTCATACATTTTTTCACCTATACGTATTTAAAAAAAAAAAAAAAAACTGAAAACTGTTATTTAAACACATATATCAAATAGGCCCGTGACTGCGGTGAAACTTGGTGTTTTCTCTCAATTACGGAAAAAATCGATACTTTTTCTCAAAAAATGTTTTTATTAATTTCTTGGCTTTTTTTTTTCTTAAAAGAAAAAAAGAAAAAAAGTGATTTTGGGCCCCAAACTGCACATCACCTAACGGGCACTTATAAGAGGACTTATTTAGAAAACAAATTAAAATTTAAAGGATTGAATTGAACAGATTTAAAGTTTTGTAATTTAACCAACAAAATAATTTGACATGTTTTATATCGTCGGAATGATAGAAATTTAAAAATAAAGCGTAGGCCTTTTATAGTATAAAGTTGGTAGTTTTACTCAACAAAAAGAGAGAGTTGGTAGTAATTTGCTAATTTTACCAATTTTCATGGCTGAAACCATAATAGCATTCCCGTTAATGTAGTAGCACCAATTGAACATTTCCCAATCAAATGCAATAAGAAATCTATCTAATCTAACCAATCCAATAGTACATTATAGATCGTAACATAATTTGTATCGTTAGAAGGAGAAAGGCCATCCTTGAAGGAAGCCAATGTCACCACCAATTATTTGCGCAAAAAATGGACCAAACTAAACAGTAGTGGTTAGAACGAAGAAACCGTCTAAACGAGTAGTGTCTATTTGTCGGGGATTTCTCACCTCACATTTGGTATCAGAAGAAACCGTCTATCAAATTATTCATCTTATATATATCTTGCTCCATTGACAATTATCTACAATACCAGAGCCCAAGGGGCATAGAAAAAAACTGTCCAAGAAAGAGAGCCCCAGCAGCTCTGATAGGCACACAAAAAAAAATAAATCAAAAAACCAAAAGAAAACAAAAACAATACTCAATTTGAATTTAGTTTCGAGTCTTACTCAATTGATTTATCAAAAATGACTTTTGGTGGATACAAGGATTCTTCCAACCCTGGACACCAGAAAAAGAAGAAGATTGCTATCATTGGTGTCTCTTCTGTCCTTCTTGTGGCTATGGTGGCTGCTGTAGCTGTTGGTGTTACCCGTAACCATGGCTCATCCAAAACCAATGGCAATGCTAACAATGGTGGAGATGTTTCAACTTCAAATAAGGCAATCCAAACCCTTTGCCAGCCCACTGATTACAGAGAAACCTGTGAGAAGACATTGACCTCTGCAGCTGGAAACACCAGCGACTATAAAGCACTTATCAAGGCGGGTTTCCAGGTCGGGGTTGAGGAACTCAACAAGGCAATAGCAAACTCAACCACATTGAGAGAGCTTGCTAAGGATTCCAGAACCAACCAAGCCCTTGAGAACTGCAAGGAGCTCATTGAATATGCCATAGATGATCTTCAAGAATCTTTCGAAAAGATTGGAGCTTTTGAATATAGTAAGTTTGATGAGTACCTTGCAGACCTCAAGGTTTGGCTCAGTGGTTCAATCACTTATGAACAAACTTGCTTGGACGGGTTTGAGAACACAACCGGTGATGCTGGTACAAAAATGAAACAGGTTTTGAAAACAGCACAAGAAATCACTAAGAATGGCCTTGCCATGGTGACTGAAACCACTCAGCTCTTGTCCAATTTGAACATAGATAGCTTGAGCAGGAGGCTTCTTTCTAATGATGACCAGCGTAGACTCCAAGAGCCGGCAGACCATTGGTTCTCTGAAGGGCAGCGCAGACTCCTTGCCGCCACAGTAAATAGCGTCAAGGCTGATGTTGTTGTAGCCAAGGATGGAAGTGGCAAATATAAGACTATAAACGAAGCATTGAAGGATATTCCATTGAAGAGCAACAAGACCTTTGTGATTCACATCAAGGCTGGTGTCTATGCAGAGCATGTGTTGATTGAGAAGAGTATGACCCATGTCACGTTTATTGGTGATGGCCCTACAAAGACCAAGATCACTGGCAGCAAGAACTTTGTTGATGGAACCCCCACATTCAAGACTGCTACAGTTGGTAAGTTTTTTACACTGCATTTAAATTATCATTTCTATTTAGTATCTATTTCATGGATTGAATTAAATATTATAAATTTAAAAGTGTATCTAAACTTATATACCTCACTATTTTTAGTGGTACTAACGCTTAATCACTTTTGTTTGGTTGTTGCAGCTGTGGTTGGAAACTACTTCTTTGCCAAGGACATTGGATTCGAGAACACAGCAGGAGCCGAAAAGCACCAAGCTGTGGCACTCCGTGTGAGTTCCGACATGTCTGTCTTCTTCAACTGCCGAATGGATGGGTACCAAGACACCCTCTACGTCCATGCCCACCGCCAATTCTACCGTGATTGTACCATTAGCGGCACCATTGACTTCGTCTTTGGCAACTCAGCTACTGTGTTCCAAAACTGCACCATGATTGTGAGGAAGCCAATGGATAACCAACAATGCATTGTCACAGCACAGGGCAGGACAGATAGGCGTGAGCCCTCAGCGCTTATCCTCCAAGGTTGCACCATTGCAGCTGAGCCAACTTACTTAGCTGTGAAAGAAATCAACAGGGCTTACCTTGGTAGACCATGGAAGGAATTCTCAAGGACCATCATCATGCAATCAACAATCGGTGCGTTTATTCAGCCTGAAGGGTGGTTGCCATGGATGGGTAATTTTGGTCTCAACACTTGCTTCTATGCTGAGATTGGTAACAAGGGTCCTGGTTCTGATCAAGCCAAGAGAGTTACATGGCGTGGTGTTAAGAAAATCACTCTGGACCATGCAGCGAAATTCACACCTGGACAATTCATTGGAGGTGATAAGTGGATTAAGCCCACTGGGGTTCCCTACACTCCTACCTTGCTGTAATTACAAGAGGAATTCATACGCCCAGCTAATGGTCAATCAGTCCTTTATACAAAGGATCCGAAGTAAACCACATCATACTTTATTATTTTTATCTAAGTAATTCTTTTTTTTTTCTTTTTTTTTCAGTCTTTGATGACTATATATGTAGCTTTATACGTTTAACTAAATCAAACACAAATGAGAGGAATTTGTAACTTTGGGACTCTCAAGTTTGAGATCAAACATAGAAAATTGTATTCAGTTCATGATTAATGAGATATCATCCTTTTTTTTTTTTTTGTTTGTTTATGAATTTTGAATACTATTCCTATCACACGGTTCAAAGTTTTTGTTTACTTTGCATGAATGTTGTTTTGTTAAATTGGAATTGGTGTTCTTTACTGAAAAATAAGAGTAAAGAACATCAATTCCAATTTAACACTTTCAAATGTAGTTAGTGTTGGCTCAGATTCACCGTAAAAAACTTATGGATTTAACTTGTAAAAAATGATTTTTTTTTTTTCTTCTCTATTGATCATGGATTAAATTCAATATTTCTATTGTTAAACGAAGAGTGATCACTTATAACAAAATTTGAAATTGATTCTTTTCTCGACTTTTTGGCTAAGCCTAGGATCAATGATTTACTTATGATCGCTGGAATAAGTATATATGCAATCATAGAATTACTTTTTTTTAATTATTATTATTTTATTTGTTTGATAGAATTATCCTATCACTTATTATTATTACATATGCAATCATAGAATCACTTTTTTTTGTAATTATTATTTTATTTGTATGATACAATTATCCTATCACTTTAATTATTATTATTAAGCAAAGTGCAACGAACTTGAGATTTTGTATCTTTGTATTGTGCTTTTTCTTTTTTTTCTTTTTCTTTTTTTTTTAATTTTTTGTTTTCTTTTTGGATAGGATTTAAAAAAAAAAAAATTAGAAGAATTGTATTGTGCTTTGGTTGGGTTTTTGGTAGAGAATATTCATGTCGGTCGCGGAACTTATCAAAAGTAAATTCAGCTCCCCTTTTTCCAAATTTAACGGGCTGTCTTTGGGCCGTTTTGGTCCAATACGTGAAGAACTCTTTGATGGTGCCAGAAAACATCCAAGTTCAAACACTCGTCCTTATGGTCGTCCACATCAGTACTCAGAGCTGTGTTCAATACCCTTGTCCCTCCATTACCACCATTACCCTGCACGCTCGTCCATTGTAGGACGAGCGGGCTGCGTATCTCGTCCTTCGGTAGTGACGGACGAGATGGGTTAATGAAGAGCTAGACCTCGTCCTTCATTAATGACGGACGAGGTCAATTCACAGCTAGACTAAGCACCCTTTCAACCAAAAGCTGTATCGCTCGAGTCTCAACACAGTTTCTGAAGAGGTAACCTTTGTGGCAGTTAAGGAAGTTACCCTCTGAATCCTCCAAACTCTACAACGATTAGCAGAAGTAACTGATTTCTACTGCTATATAAAGGCCTTTCTGTGCAGAGGTAAGGGGACCTTCATTCTTTTTCTGGTAGAGAATTTTAGAAACGTTAAGCATTGAGAGCTTTCCTATCCTCCAGTTTTCTAACTTTACCATCGGAGAATCAAAGGCCGGCTACCACCGGTCTTCTCTGCTGATTTTCTTTATTTTCTCAGGACTCACTTTACTAGATCAAGAACATCCGGAGATTTTTCAGCCCATTGATTCCTTAGAATTCCTTTGAATCTATCAGAATTCCTTTGGAATTATCAGTTGGCGCCGTCTGTGGGGAGTTCTTCTTTGTTGGGTTCTATAGTCTCTTTCTCCAATCAAGGGTTGAAATGGTTCGGACAAGATCTAGAGCAACGAGTCCAGGCCCTCAACATAGTCGGGACGCTTCTAGTAACCCTCACCGAGACCGTCAGTCAGCACCTACCCTGCAACCGCCCTCATTTCAACATGTGCAATCTATGGCTGCCGCTATGGCAGAACTAACTCGTCAAAACCAAGAGTTGGTTAGGCAACTTGAGTTAAGAAAACAGCCTCATGAACGGAACGCTGGAGAACAGGCTCAGAGTCAAGAGGAGGAAAGGAATGTTGAGACTGACAATCAATCGAGAGGTACCGTTTCACGGAGGGTACCTCACTTGGAAAGAGAAATGGATCAAATGAGAAGGGTAATGGACGAAATGAGGGAAAATATGAGGAAAACAAACCCTGTGGAAGACTTGGTCCACAGAACTGATTCCCCCTTCGTGGCGTCCGTCAATGCCCATCCCTTCCCCCCAAAAAAAAAAAAAAAAAAAAAACTTATCTTTGAAACAAAAAAAAAAATACAAATAAGAAAAGTTCACAATTTCAATCAACTTATTCCTTATTCATTTTGTTTGTGTGCATACTCTACTTAGTGACAGGGGCGGCTTTACCTTAAGGCCAGGGGGTTTAAATGAACCCCCTGACTAGGCTATAATTTATATATACCCTATAATAAATCAAAGGTTAGGTATTGTAATTTAAAGATAAAGGTGGTTATATTTTGACTATTTAAACAAAGACTATTAATCTAAAACTATGAACAGGATGTTTAGAAGTAACTCTTCCACCAGTTCTATATATATATATATATATAATTTTTAATAAATTTTTTTTAGCCCCTAAAATAAAATTTTGAACCCCCAACCCTAAATTTTGTTTAAACCTAGCTATATAAGTTTGAATATGACCATCTTAATGCTACTTTCAAAATATTTTCATGATAATTTAATAATAAAGGTTAAGTGACAAGTTGTAACTAGTTTTTTTTTCAGGACTCACTACTGACATCACTTTTTTTCCACCTTTAACAACTTGCCACATAGGTTTTGTTGTGAAGGTGTTGTGTTAATAGCACTACTCTTAAAATATTTAATTTTATAAGAAAGAAAAAAAATGTTTCAACTTTTTGCTCATTCGTTTAAAAAAAAAAAATTCCAAGACTTTGGCTTACTTTTCCATTGACAGCAGAAAAAAAATTGTTTTTCCTTGCACTTTTCTTCTTTATCAACAAAAAAGTACATCATTGTTAAAACCAACAGATCTATATCTATATTTGTGATTCTTTTCTCATTCTCTCCATCTTTCTTTTTCCCTTCTATGTTTTCTTAGTTTTTCTCTCTATTTGATTAAGTAATTTAATAAATGTTCTATAGATTTCTAAATCAAAAAAGTCTTTTAATGCTTGCTCCAATTTCAAGAAACTAGCCACGTGTATGGTTAAAAAGTTATACACTTCAAAAGTTAAAACTTATATTAGTTACTATTTTTCTTCTTCTTCTTAGTTTCACATTTACTGTTAGTCAAATTCTAAGAGACTAACCACATGTATTATTAGTTATTTAATTATATTTGTTTATGCATTCAATGGTTGTTTTCTTATCGATATTTATACTAAATTATATTTAGAATAATATTCTAGATTATTGTATAATTTATATAATATGGAAGTTGCACATGTAAAAAAAAAAAAAAAAAAAATTATTTGCCCCCATGATAAATTTCTAGTAAAAAAAAAAAAAAAAAATTTATTTGCCCCCATGATAAATTTCTAGTTTCACCACTGCTAACCCTTTAGAAAAAAATCCTAGAGCCACTACTGCTTAGTGACTAATAAAACATTAAGGTTTAGGACTTTTAAATGTTTGGATTCCATTAAAATTGTATTGATTAACCCTAATAAAATCTAAAAAAATTAAAGGCAAAAATTTTAAGGTTTAAATTAATATGAGTTTAAAATGCAATTGCATAATTTGAAACTAAAAATATTGTAAGATTTAATTAGTAAGAATTTTAAAATATACATTGTAATATGAAATTATAGGGTTTATTTTGAAACTAGAAATTTATAACTTTCTCTATATTTTTTTTTCTTTGTTTCATAAAAAAACACATTGAAATTAATTGATTTTTTTTTTTTTTAATATAACAAGAAATTACCCTTTATCCCCTTAAACTATGATTCTTTTTACACTTATCCCCTAAACTAACTAAATGTCCATTTTACTCCCTTAAATTATATCATTTATACACTTACCCCCTAAACTATGGGGAGACACATTTTATCCCTCTAAACTATGAATTGTCTTACACATGCCCCCTAAACCATGAAGATAACTTAGGGGTAAAGTTTGCATTTTGATAATTTATGGAATAAGTGTAAAATGAGTATAGTTTAGGGGCTAAAATATAATTTTCCCAAAATACAAAATAGGGCCATAGGGGAACTCAAAGAGTCAAGACTCAAGAATGTTTAGATGCGAGCGGGAAAACGGTCAGCGAAACTTTTTGAATTCCCAATCTGCTCCTCTCTTTCTCTCTCTCTCTCTCTCTCTCTCTGCATTTTCCAGAGCCCTAACTTAAGATTGAACACTACTCTTTCAATTCATCCCATTTTCTCGGGAAACAAACAAAAACCCCCAATAACCCATTTCCAGAATTTTCTTCTACACTGAAACCCTAACCTCCCTTTCCGACCACCACCACTACCACAATCATAAGCATAATGCACAACCCTGTACAAGAAGATGAGTAACACTCGAGAAGAAGCAAGCGCAAGTGGTTACCACACTGTTCAGCCAGAGCGTGACCTCCAATCCAATTGGGAAGTCGACCTCGCCAAGAAACTCGAAGACTACCTGTTCAAGATTTGCTCCGGCGAAATCCCATACGACGACCACGCCCCAGTCAATTTCGCTGAAGGTTTCTCTCTCTTTCTCTTTTCAATTTACTAAATAAAAAAAGAGTGTATTTTGGTTTTTAGGTTTCTGAATTTGGTGTTTTTGTGGGAAATGTAGCTGCTTTGCTGCTTCAGGGTTCGGTTCAGGTGTATAGTCGCAAGGTTGAATACCTTTACTCTTTGGTTTTGCGTGCTTTGGAGTTCCTTTCTCAGAAGAGGTTTGTAAATTTCAAAAAAAAAAATTTTGGGGGTTTTAATAGTTAAAATTGTTATTTTGGTCTTCTAGGTTTTTTGTATGATTATGTTATGAATTTGTAGCTTTCAGGTCATTATGGTTACGGGTTATAGGTGTAATTGAATAAAGTTTGGTTTTTTATGTTGGATAATGCCTGGGGGCTAACTTCAATTATTCGATTTTGAACTTTGGCCTAGTGGGTAGTCAAGAAGGGTTAAAGATTGTCTTTGAGAGCTGAAATTCTTGGCTTTGCTAACTGCTTAGCCTATTAGGGGTGAATGCTGTTGGATTGGGTACGACTGGTTCTGGTGGGTGGGCAGTTGCATGTAGGTTTTACTGGCTAGAGGCAAGTTCAAAGGGCTCTTCTTTAGAAAGGTTCTATACATTATCAATCCAAAAAAAAAAAATCTTGACTTTGCTAGATTGGAAATATGTTGCTTTAGTTGTTGAACTACTTGCTGTAGTTTTATGAAGAGTAATATGTAATTGCAAGTAATCATGCCAAACGAATTGAGATTGACTTCCATTTTGATGGCCAATACTGAATTGAATGTTTTGGCATTAAGTGATGAGTTTTCATGACTTGGGGATGTACCTGGCAGAAATGTTGGAGATTTATATTAAAAACCTGGCTAATGTATTCAATACTTTTGCATATACCTACAAGAAAAAATACTTTTGCATAGGATGTTGTTGAATTAAATTTAAATAAATGGCTAGACATTCGAATATTAAAAACCTGGTTAATGTATTTCAATTTTGTGAAATGCATAATTTCAATCATATTATGTTATATATTTTTCTCAAAGGGATGTGGGGAATCAAACTTCTTGAGTAAATAATTAGTCTCTTTGTTTTCTCTTTCTTTCTTTTAAAGATATATATGAGTGCATGTGTGATTGTTTTGAGCTCGATTGGAAAGTTGAAAGATACTCATGCATCTGGAAAAGAATAAGTTTTGTTCCTTTCTTGGTAAGGTTAGTTTTAGTCACCAAAGTTTTCCATCTTAACATTATTAAATATAAGGCTGAAGTTCCACTTGTTGCCTAGAATATAGATGTAACTAATAGCTTGATTAGACTGCTTCGAAACATCACTATCATCAAAGCTGGAAACTATGGGGTATCAAAAAAGGGAAATGCTGTAATAAACTTTTGATCTTTGATCTGGTGGATGTTTCTCTTGCTGAATAATTGGTAACATGGATGGTTGAGGAAAAGAAACTTGTACTGAACACCATCCACTTGATATCCTTGGTAGTATATAATAACAAATGATATCTTTGGAAGTATGCTCCACTGCCCAAAATTCAAATGACCACAACTGTGCATTGAATCATGCTGACTGCTGCATATTAGTTTCAGTTTTATTTTTTATTTATAAAGCAGGCAGCAGGATCAGTCAGAGAGCACATCAGTTCAGCCTGAAGAAAGTGGTTCCCATGCAGTTGCTGATGAAGAAAACGATCTGTTTTGGGGTTCAGATGATATCCAAGGTAGCATGTTACTTTGTACTATGTCATGGTGAAGTTATATAGCAAGCATCAACTAAAAATTCTTCCATTTGCAGTGGAAGCAAAGACTTGCTTAGATAGTCCAACAGGCAAAGATGCTCATTTGAATCACTTTGTGAAGCCCCCTGCAAATCTGGTTGTTCTTGAAGGTGATTGCCTAGATACTACTGCTGATGGCGGGGAATTAGAGTCATATCTGGTACCATAGTTGCTTCATTTGTTAATAGATTGAGGAATTATTAGCATATGTATTCCAACTCGTTAATCATATCATTTATTGTTGCAGTTGGCCACGAACGATCTTTACCATGATTTTATTCTATTAGATCCATGCGATGCTGCAGCAGTTGATGAATTTTTCAAGGGGGATAAAGTTGGTAAAGTCCAAAATAGTGCTTACAGAGGCAGCTCAGCTCGCAAGAGCTTTCTATCTCCCACAAGACGTTCTGGGGGAACTGCACGTAAGTCATCTATTAGAAAGAGCCAGGATCCTAACCTCATCCAATCTCCTCAGGTTGGTTGCAGCATTGATAATAATCGAAATGTTGAGCCAAACCCCCCTTCCTGTGATAATTTTGATGACAACAATTGTGGATTTGATATGGGCGATAGCTATTCAGAACCTAGGGATTTGGATGATTCAGATGATGATGATGATCCATGGAAGCCTTTGAATCCCCACGAACCTGGAAACTTGAGAGTGAAGCCTTTTAAAAAAGGTTGCTGAAACATTTCTTTCTTTAGCTTACTTTGTTCTCAATTTCCTATGCATGTAACATTTTGCTTTTCTATTTTTGTTTAATACCTAGCAGCGAAAGCTTTCAGAAGGCATAAGGTTAATTCTACAAAGGGAGTTTCCATATCTACTCTTTTTCCAATTGCTAGATTGCATGGTACTATCAGTCCGGAGCTCACTGAAATCTGGGAGACGCGATCTCAAGCTTTTGAAAGACAAAGGGAGTTCCACTCTCCTCCATTATATGAAAAGGTACTTTTTCATTCATAGGTTTTGTTCATTTAAATTGGTAGTTATGATTTATAGTTCCTGTTGTTCTAACTGCAGTTACGGCAATCACTTACTAATGGAGGACATGAAACATTCAATGCCTTTAATAATCCTGAGGATGACACTGAGGACTGTGCATATGATAGCGGGAATCCTCATTTTGGGGAACCTGATTCTGACTTTCCGGAGAATATATATATGGATGAAGATGTACCTCTTCACAATGAAAAGGTTAGGAGAGATCAGCAATATGATTATGTTATTAATCATTACATCCACAACAAAATAGAAGAATTTTGTTAGATTTTTTATTCATTGATCTTTACACAGCATGATGATGGTGCTGCTCACTTTGGTACCAATGAAGACTTTGGACATGAAGATCCCAATTCTCATGCAAGCCTGGAAGACCTTTGTCGCTCTCACCTAGTAAGCACAGAGTTTGTTGACTTTGCAACTGAGACACTATAGATTGTTTATACCATTATATTTGTAGGAGCTAATTTGATATCTTTTAGAATTCAATCTGTGTCTCAAGAATTTTAAAGCATGTGGTTGTAAGTCAATACTCATGTTTGAGAAAACAAGGATTTGGTTGAGTCTGGCTCTAATTTTTAATGGAAAAACATTAAACTAAGAAGCAGCTTCTTGTTAAAAAGTTTACCCTGCCGCAACTATTAAAACCAGTTATACTATACACAGCACAGGGAGTGCAAAATACCACCATAAGATTAATTCTGGTAGTTGGAATGTTTGATGTAAAAGTGTCTCATTTGCATATTTGCATCCGTAATTAATTTAGATACAGTTAAAACACCAATGATCTTAAATAATGAACTTGCTTCAAATGCAGCATTTTTGGTTCCCTAGTTACAGTCCTATAAGATTTATATTTATATCTATATGCAGCCATTACTTTCTCGTCTAATGTCTGAGTACATTTGTTAACATTTCAAAGATTGCTGTGAGTTTGATTATGGAGTCTGGTCTCTTTAATTTTGCAATCACATTTTCATCATTTATTTTTTGCTTTGTTGGTTAACTATGTTTTCTCATGTAGGATGCTCTCCTTGCTAGCATAGCTGAAAATGAGAAGCAGACTGAATTGGCTGCTCGGGTTTCGACATGGAAACAGAAGATTGAGCACAACTTGGAGGAGCAAGTGAATACTATCACTTTTGCTTTCTTTTTGTCTTAACTACCACAAAGTTTTTTTTTATTGATTGCAGCCAATTTTCATATTACATTATTCTTGCTCATTTAAATTTGTTTCTAGTAAATTGAATTAAAACAACCTATATGTCTGATAGGAATCATGCCCTCCATTTGATATTCATGACTACGGCGATAGGATTCTAGACAAACTATCCCTTGAAGCACACAATGGAAATGTCATGTCTTTTGCTGATGTGGTAAAGGGACAAGAGAAGTACAATGTGGCTCGAAGCTTTTCTGCACTTCTTCAATTGGTAGTTCCACATCTAGTTTGCCTTTTTTATTTCAAGGAATTGCTTCTAGATAAAATGTCAATTATATTCTAGTATGAAACTTTGAAAAGATGCTATTATATTTCCGCTATAATCTCTTATGGTGGTGAAATGATCCCCAAGGAATCAGATACTGCTTGGCCTATAGATTATAAGGAATTGTGATTCATTTTCTTTTCAGGTGAACAATGGAGATGTTGATTTAGATAGGAGTAGAGTCGATGGCAAGTCCATCTGTTACACTGCTGTGAATCCTTTCCACGTTCGTCTCCTCAGCCATGACAAGAAACAGGAGGAAAAACAATTTCGATTTTCAAAAAAGAGAGCTAAATCTCCAATAGGAAAAGAATGTGCTAAAACCAATAGGAACAAGCCTGGGAAAGAGAAATCACCCGCCAATGATTCATCTTCTAAGGAATATAAATCAACAGAGGGGTCATCACGGCCAAATTGCAAATTTTCTGTGAAACTAGGAAAGATCAATGGTGTACGTTGCACTCCTGATGGCAAGAGGAGACGAAGGTCAAGATTAATTGAACCAGTTGACCTACATTCTGCAGGATGAAATAGACATCAGTAACAAGTAGCCACTTTTTCTTGTCAGATGACAATTCAATACCTTTCGTTGAATCACTCAGATCCATTAAAGTGACCTTGTAATTGCAGTTCTAGATTGCTAACAATTATTAGGTGTTACCTGTATTGTTTTCCCTTTAACCTTATTACCTGGATGTACTATATAGATCCTGTAACACCATGTATTTTTATCAATGCAGAATGATCTATTTGTAACATATACAAAGACCAAATTTCCTTCAGTATTGATTTGTCAAAAAATAAAATAAAATTTCAACTCTACTGCCCTTGATGTGTTTTATTCACTCATCTCTTTCTTTTATTTAATTACTTAAAAAAAGAAGAAAAATAAAGATTGGGTTTGTTTCCCATTACAGCCAGTTCAATTTATACCTAATCTTGTTCCTGATTAGCTATTATGGGATTCTGAGATCAGCCCCAGGCCCCCAACACATGTACAAGCTTTGTTCTTGAAGCAGCATGTTCATACGTGCGTGCAAGTGTTCTGTACATGTGCTTTCATGTAAAGAAAACTCAAATTGTGCCAAACATGGTTTACAATAATATCAAGCTACCATGATGAAGCAAAGTTAACTTTGTCGTGCAATGCAACCAATTTGTGTTTCCTAAAGTTTTTAATGTGGAGTTGGTTGGCTTTTACTATGGATTGGCCAATCATCCTTAGTAGAAGTCAATGATTTAGTACGCCATGTGGGAGTGGTTGTTCACTCTGCTCTGAATTTGTTAAAAGTTGGTGGCACGAGTGGTTGTTAATGCTGCCTTGATGATGTTAAAAGTTGAGGTAATGATTGTGCCCGGTATTCAGGTACCTACCTTTGATATTATGCGCTTGTTACCTAGTTTTTGTAAAAGGATTTTACTAACATGTGCCCTTAAGGCATATATTAGTAAACTTTTTTAGAATTGTTAAAAAAAAAAAAAAAAAGATGCTAACACTTTTTATGGCTTTTTCTATTTCCTATAAAATGTTTTCAAAAATAAATAATTAATGTGTGTCGGACCCTTTTTAAAATAATTTTGCTTCAACTACGATTGAGCTCGAGTAGATATCTAAATCATTATAATCTTAAAGAATTTTGTTGGAGACTAATGCCCTTACTATATGTTCCTTCTTCTTTCCTTCTTTTTCTCTCCTTTTATGTCTGTATAAAGGTTTGCGAGCCTTTTATTAATTCACATCACCACTACCTTGGATACCTTTTCTTTGTGAAAATATAGAAGATTTCAAAAATTGAATAACCTTTTACCCAAAAAAAAAAAAATTGAATAACCTCTAGGTAAAAAAGATCATCCAGGATGATGTGATTAGTAATTATAGATTTTTTTACCACATTTATCTAATCTTAACCATTTATTTATTATTATAAAATTATTACTAAATAAGGTAATATGCATATCTTAAATTAACAATTAAGATTAAATAAGTATCTTCACAATAAAATAAATAAAAAAGAGTTCGGTTAACGGGTGTCCTTAAGGCATTTGTTAATAAACCAATTTAGGAAAATTCTGATATAATTTTTATGAGAAATATAAAAAAATATATAAAAAAGTTAATTCTTTTTTATAGGAATTCTTTTTTCTTTTCTCATAAAAAATTTCAATAAATATTTCTTAAACTAATGCCTTTAAGACATTCGTTATTTTAAATAAATAAAAAAATGTGGGTCGTATCTGTTACGAAATCTTGAACCAAGTAACTTCTTCTAATTTAGATTTGTGTAGGCATTTATTAAGGTATTGTGCTGCTGAATGATTTAAAGATTGATATAACAAGTGGGTTGTAGACTTCATACGTTGTTTAAATGACATTGACAATAACTCCTCTCATATAATACGCAAGGTTTTGAATTCAAACCCAATATTAAATGTAAATATGTATTTTATCAATAAAAAGATAATTCTCTTTAAATGTAATAAAATGTGAGACTGTTTTTTTTCCCCCAACTTTAAAGTAATCCAATACAAAATATATGCGATATTATAGGTGAAATCGTTAGTACACTTGATATAATATACATTTCGCTCATACAAAGATGAATTCTGTTAGATTTTGCCCATAAATATTATTTATGTGAGAGAAAAGTATAGTTTTACCTCAAATACTAGTGAAAATTTTATGTTTATGACATGATGTTCATGACAAGAAATAATAAAATAGTTATTTTACTTTCCAAAATGCATTCACATTTGCACACGGTATCTACAACATTACTTAGAGACGTTGGAAACAAATTTTATTGACTTTTACTTTTTAAGTAAGAATAGAGGTGGGCAAGTTCATGTCAATGTCGTAATGAAGATGATAGAAAAGTCCCAAACTTAATCAAATCAGACCTTAATATGACAAATGAAGGAAATTACTATAAAGACTTTCAAAGTAACGTGGTTTCAACTTTCAACAACCTACGCGGATTACATTGGCCCACTTTAATAATTTTTTCTTAGCATTGGAGCTTTTTCTCTATTATTGAATCGTAACTGTGAAGCCCACACTACTCATCGTATCTGAACCGTTAAATTGGAGTCGGTGGTCTCCTTGCCGACGTGTTACACACACACACACACATCATGGTCACTAAAGTCAAACTCCGAACTTTTAGTTTGACTTACTCCACTGCTTTGTTTACGTAGCTGCGCCACCAAAGAATATACTATAGAACATTACTTAGCCAACGAATACAAAGAGTGGGGCTTACATGAGTGCATTCTCACCAAACTTGCTATGAGCTCCTCTTTTGTTGGGAGTTTTAGGTAGGATTGTGAACGAACTTAAGACAAACTGAGTCGAGCATTAAAAGTATAAATTTGTTTGTTTAATTTTATTTTGAATACGAGCCTAACTCGAATTCATTATCAAACAATATTATATATTCAAGTTTGATTAATTTTCTTGTTAAATAAATTTAAACTTATTCACAGATTACTTGAATAATTTACTTTTTTAATATAGTAAAACCACGACTAAAATTTCATTTCCCTTCACAAATCTATGAATTTTGCTATGAATGAATTTTTTATATTATCAATAAACTATTAATACACCATTGATATTATATGAACCTAGTTACGAACTTATACAATACATTCTCTCAAGTCTATATAAAAACATTTTTAGACAAATATACATATAAAAATATAATATTATACGTAGTTAACTCAAGCATGCACGTTCACAAGTTTGTTCATAAACACATTATTATATTTAAACTTTAAATTTGTCTTGTTTAATAGTCGAGCTTAAATTTGTACTTAAGTTTAGCTTGTCTACTAAATAAATGAATAGGAATAAACTTCTTCCTAAGTTGAGCTTGAGCTGTTTATAAACAATTTGGTTAATTTACAACCCTAGTATTGAGTGGAAAAGGTATGCACATGTTAGATTTTTTAAAATTACAAGTATTATAAATTGACATTATAATGAATGTGATTTGAGCAATAGGATAATTAATGAATAAATTTTGCAATAACATTTCAGTCTTCTGTTTAAAAGTTAGACAAATGAATTTATAATATTTACGTAGTAAATTTTTTAATAAGTGACTCCTAGGATTATCACATAGAATTCGTCAAACGCGATAAATATTACTATTATTTAAGAAAATTAGTCAAACAAGAGTAATATACTTCTGGCGAAAATATTGTACATAGATGATAAAGATAAATAATTTTTTTCCCCTGATAAGTACTCAAGAATTTTCATCCATATAGAAAAATACAAAAAACTTTCTAACATAGTACAAATATGCTGGCAATAAAAACAAAAAAAATACAAATTAGACAATTATATTTAAAAAACAAAAAAAAAAACAAAATACGTCACAAAATTACAAAGAATCCTATGGTGGATCGAATTAATTCTTAATTTTTTTTTTTGCTTGTGGCAAGCTGAGGATCAGTAGCCATCTTCATATGTCATGATTAGAGATATTATATCATCTAGCATGTAAAATATTTCCTTTTATTTTTTCGAGAAACAAATACATACAAAAGAGAGAAGATAGGGTTCTAACACAGAAATATATCACGAGATTCGCAACACAACAGACAACATAAGAAGATCAGTAGTCATCTTCGTATGTCATGATTAGAGATATTATATCATCTAGCATGTAAAATATTTCTTTTTATTTTTTCGAGAAACAAATACATACAAAAGAGAGAAGATAGGGTTCTAACACGGAAATATATCACGAGATCCGCAACACAACAGACAACATAAGAAAGAGGAGATAGTGTTCCAACACAAAGACATAAAAATAAAAATCTACTCTAACTTGCAAGATCAATTGAGAGAAAAATAAGCTACTATAAGTGTGTGCTTAGATACTAATGAAAAATTAAAATTATTTTACTATTCAGCTTATTTTTGCTACTATTCATGGACTCCACTGCACTTTTTGGTACTGTTCATGGATTTCGCTATACTATTCAACTAACTTTTATCTTTATCTATTCAGTAATAAATTTTCAATTTTAGTAAAATAAGCAGTATTCAAATAGACCATAAATATTTATTAGATAAAATAGTGGAGAAAACAACTTGAATGTGACCTTTCTAATAACTCAAGGCTGGCTTGTATTGTAACAGTGTCATCCTTGAGCCCTCTGTTTTCCCTTAGCTTCTCTTTTAATACATATTCCTTTTTACCCAAAAAAAAAAAAAAAAAAAGAATTCAGAAGAGGACAAATGAGATTTAGAGTTAGATGGTCAATAAGCTCAACTCGAATGCGACTTTTTCTATTGGTAAGAACAAATTGAAAAATTGAAAGATAATATAATGGATATTTATAATGTACTATAGATAAAATCTTGAATATGTGACCGAGTCTCACAAAAACAAAAATTCAAAAGACTTAACAAATTTGCCGTGTGGGGAACAAATTTGCCGTGCCGTTGGGGTTTGGAAGATTTAATATTTGACGGGGTCTATTCTGTTTGGGTGGTTTTATCCTATGCTCAATATCACATGAGCTCAACAGGAGTTACCCAATTAAATCATCACTCCACCGACCTTTCCTCACCGTCAAACCAATCAAATCTTTAAATGTTTGAAACCAATGTTTTTTTGTTTTTTGTTTTCAAGAGTTAACCGTTGTACTTAGAACATTTGTTAATGAACAATTTTAAGAAAGTTTAATTTTAAGAAAATCTTTAAACTATTTCAAGTGAAATATAAAAAAACAGTTATTAAAATCTTTTTTTTTTTCATTTTCTATAAAAAGTTTTTAAGAATATTTATTAAACTAATGCCCTTAAAGTATTTGTTAATTTTTTTCTTAATTCAAAAACAATGTTCACAAAGTGACTAAATCTAGAAGTTGCTAAGAACATAGCTTTTATTACAATTTTTTTTTCCTTTTTTACAATTATCTTATGTAACAAATTATAATTAATTGCATGTCATTTTTACATGAATTTACTATTTTTTTCTCTACCACTCATAGTTTATTAAGTTTTATGTCAAAAATATGAGTAATGGTCCGTTTGAATTGAAGTGGAGGGAGGGGAAGTAGATTTGACCATAAATTAGCATACTTTTTTGCTAATTTTATTCTACTTCCCTTCATTCTCCCTCCTTCCACCCTCGATCTAAACAGCCCTAAATTTAGGACCAAAAGTTATTGTTGTCACAACTCACCATATAGTAAGTTGTGAGTAATGAAGATGGAGACCCATATAAACTCATCATTTTATTTCTATTGCTCACATCTCACTATATGACGAATTATAACAAAAATTGTACAATAAAATGTGATAGAGAAAAAATAACGTGTGCATATGGGTCCACGAAGTAGATTGTGGCAATAATTATGCAATACATTGTGCTAGTTTCGCAAAAGCACACGGTGGTTACAGATTTTTTCCAAGTTGCTCAATTGGCTATAATTCTTTGCATCTTTACGTAACGTCAGTGCCGTCCATGATAGAGAGATGAGTTTTTTTTTTTTTTTTTTTTTTTTTTTTTTTTTTTTTTAAGATAGAATTTCTATTTTAATCTAATTTAAATGTATATACATGTGAAATTTCCTCCTGAAGACTTGAACTTTGACTCTTGCCTCTCACACTTCACAAACATTTATACTTGTAGAATGATCACCGCACAAGGACGGTGCTATGAAGAGATGAGCTAAGTGAGGGTGACGTAGGAGTTGCTCAATTTTGAAATTACCAAACTACCCTGATGGCAATTATTGTAGCATGTACAAGTAAAAACGAAAAAGCGTGTGTACTAGTGTACTATGTGTGGGTTTGGATCCGCGTTTCCAAACCCACGTTTGCGTTTCTTTCATTTCCCCCATTATGATGCTGTTATTGACTTTTTTTTAGCAAAATTCACTGTTCATAAACAGTGCATGTACTGTTCACGCATTTAAAAATATTAAAAATAGTCTCACGGCATTATTCACACATTTAAAAATTATTTTGCTACGGTGTTTTCAGTTTTTAGTTTCAGCAAAAATAAGTTGTATTCAAACAACCCATATAAGAAAAACATGTCAGAGAGGACCACAATTATCAGAGAGAAATTTTTGTCTTCCTAGAATTATTATGTTTACTACAGGACCACTGAACTGAAACATAGTAAAAATAATTTTTGATTGCAGGTTAAAAAAAAAAAAAAAAAAAAAGACAGCAGATCATTTGTCTTTTTTTTTTTTTTTTAATAAAAAAAATTCTGTTAATTTTGGAACATTTAAATTTTTTTTTTAATTTTTTTTAAGAATAAAAGAGTAGATTCAGATCATTATTTGACAATAGCGAACTTATCAACTCAACAATTATAATATATACTTTTTTTTTGTTTGATATATTAGTCTATAACTTATTTTATTTTGTATATTTTATCCTTTTAATGAGTGACTTGTGTAACTTGTGTTAATGGTAGGAAGAAAGATTTGAAACGATCATTTTCCTCTATTAGATATTATTGTGATATGTGTTTGGTATGGCCAAATTTAATCAGCTTATATAATGCAACCAACCAACAATAATGTAGCAAGCTAACTTGCTTCATACTTTCATTCACGTGGGGAGTAATGAGGGTTAGTTGAAAAATAAGGATTGCAAATACCATGTCTAACAAATAGACTGTTGAAAGTAACTTACAAACATAGCTTGCGTCTGAAATTTAAACAGGTTGGCAAGTTTGGAAATGAAATGATTGGTTCAAAATATAATGAGAAATTAATCGTCTAAGTTATCTGCTAAAAATCCAAGTAGGGAAACATATTAAGCTTCAAGCTATGACTGCCAATCAATTCCTTATTACTATTGGATGACAACTTTGGCATGCGGCTAATGTTCGACGTGACTCAAAGAATTTTTTTCTTTTTTTTTTCTTTTTAAACATTTATAATAAGAGACTAACAAGATTAATTTCTATAGTAACACACTAACACTTATTTTATAAAGTCTTGGTCTTTCATACGACTTAAAAGAAAGTAGTACTGTAGCAACATAATAAAATAAAATAAACAAACAACAACTTGCATCTTCTGCTACTCAATGAAACATAAAATAGAATATAATGAGATATAATTCTTTACAACTCTTACTTTTAAGACTAAATTACCACAGTGCACCATTAACGTGATTGTCACCATTAACGTGATGGTCACTTCATAAGTATAATGACTGAAGTTCAAAATTGAACTTCGCACACATATATACATATTATATTAGGTTAGAGTAGAATCTTTATCTCAAAAAAAAAAAAAAAAAAAAAAGGAAAAGAAGAAAAGAAGAAGACAAAATTGGTAGTTTACTAATTAGGTTTTTAGTTTGATGGCATCCTGCGTGTTAGCAAAGAAAAAGACTTCAATGTTAATTTATTTTTTTATTTTGTTTTTCTTTTATTTTCTTTTGGTTCATCATTGGTTTACTAAACCTTAAAATTTTATTATTATGAATTAAATTCGTATAATGTAGGAGAGAATTTATCCCAATTTTTTGTAAAGAAGTTTTGCCAACCGAATTAATATATGGACACCAAACACATCACAATCATATTGAAAGTTTCCATTAAACACAATAAAATAAAATAAAAAGTCTATCACACGAAAGCTTGTAATGGTAGAGAGTACTAGTAGTTGTATATTATGTGATTTTGGTCTCGATGGCTATTGGCTACTATTAGTTTGAAGTGACCAAATAAAATACAAAAGGCTATCACGCGGTCGCAAAGAGTGAACTGACCAAATACAATTGGCAGTAGCCAAATTTTTTTAAATTAAAGGAAATAGCTGTTGGAAATCAAGGAAACAGCTGTTGAAATTTCAAACCCCAATTAAATAAATATTTATGAACCCTGCATTTTGCACAAGCATATATCCAATTTTACGCCAAAAAAGAAAATATTTCCATTAATGTAATTTAAGATAGTGATGTTTTTTGAGAAAAAGGTAAGGGATTTAAGATAGTGATATGTCAACTATAGAAAAAGATTCAATTCGGCTTCCTCATAAAACATAATATAATCCTATAGTGCCCTGCATTTTGGTCTGACCACCATTCTCTCTCTTTATTAGCTTTTATATATTACTAAACTCCTTATCAAAAATTAAAAAAAAAAAAAATTGTTTACTCTTTGAAAAAAAAAATTGTTATAAAAAAAATTACTAAACTCCTAGTATTTTGTACCTTTTGAAGATATTTGCAGTATTTTGGTTTTGACAAGAAATGTGTATATAAGACAACAATAATTCATTCTATTCATAATATATGAGTTAACTCATATAAGGTCATGAGAGAGA
Source organism: Quercus suber (assembly GCF_002906115.3). NCBI lineage: Eukaryota > Viridiplantae > Streptophyta > Magnoliopsida > Fagales > Fagaceae > Quercus > Quercus suber. The sequence continues at coordinate 588,586 of NW_027069821.1, forward strand.
AAAAATACGTATATTAAATGCATGAGATATCTTCTTATCAAGTATATATATATTAACAAAATAATAAATATTTAATTATAAGTTATACGACATTTTTTTTTTAATGCACTTACTAATAATTTATTTTATTATTTTGCATGACAAACTTGTTATGATTTGTATATGCTTTTCTTCAAGTGAATATAAATGGCTACCCAAACCCAAGGGCAAAAAGGCATGCTTCTGGGATAATAAATATCTAATTATAAGTTATATGACATTTATAAAAAAAAAATACACTTTCTAATAATTTATTTTATTATTTTGTACGACAAACTCGTTATGGTTTTTTTTTTTTGGTACGACAAACTCATTATGGTTTGTATATTCTTTTTTTTCAAGGGTTTATAGATGGCTACCTAAACCCAACAGCAACGGGAATGCTTTTTCATATATATATTATATATTATATATTGGTTAGGTTCAAGTTATATCTAGTATAAATCTAAGCAATGTTACAACACTCAATATTTTTTAATTAGATGCAAATTTTAATAAATCTACCGTTAGATTATATTATTTTTGTATATTCTCCATGCTTGCAAATTTTCATGGTGATAAAAAATTAATAGTCATGTCATTAATTAATTGTTTAAATTTAAATTTTTGTAGTTTAAAATAATACATAAAAGATGATTTTATAGATCAAATAGTAAATAACATCCAATTAACATGAAAATTGGCAAGAATGTTAAAAACATGTAATTCAATGGTGAGATTTTCAAAATATGAATTTTATAACAACTTAATGGGGAGTGTAATATTGCTTAAAGTTATATCAGATGTAAATTTTATATATATATATATATATATATATATATATATTATTTATTTATATATTTGACTTTATATGTATATAATATTTAATTTTGTATTAAATGCACCTGAATTTATAACGGTTTAGGAACTTATTAACAAAGTTTTATTTTTATTTTTATAAGTAATATTATATATATATATATATAAAGTTTTTTTTTTATAAGTTTAACATACAAAACCTATGATTTGTTGTGAAAATGTTGTAGATATATTCTTTTTGGGTTTGACTTACCTCTAGTACTTTTTTAACTGGATATCTTCTATTGTTTTAAATATACAATAATAAGTGGTAATGAGTTTTAATCTCCACATTTTATTTAGTTAGTGAGTAATATGACAATTTTCTATTAAAACAAAAGGAGATTTTAGTTAAAAAAGTACTAAAAGTAAGTCAAACATATCCCCTTTTATAATGAAATTTAGCTAAAGACCTTGAGTTCATAAGTCAGGGAGAATTTAATATTTCATTAAATGATAATTTTATTAATTTTTCAAAATAACATTGCCAACAACTTCTTCCACCTTTTGATGTGACTTTTTTTTGGTATGCAATTGCACTTGAAATGGTATAATAATGAAGTTTAGCCAAAGGCCAGGAGTTCATAAGTCAAGGAGAATTTAATATTTCATTAAATGATAATTGAAATGATTGATATTATCTTCTCAAAAAAGAAAAAGAAAAAGAAAAAAAAACAGATATTACTAGCAAATAAATCTAAGCAATGTTACAACACTCAATATTTTTTAATTAGATGCAAATTTTAATAAATCTACCGTTAGATTACATTATTTTTGTATATTCTCCATGCTTGCAAATTTTCATGGTGATAAAAATTAATAGTCATGTCATTAATTAATTGTTTAAATTTAAATTTTTGTAGTTTAAAATAATACATAAAAGATGATTTTATAGATCAAATAGTAAATAACATCCAATTAACATGAAATTGGCAAGAATGTTAAAAACATGTAATTCAATGGTGAGATTTTCAAAATATGAATTTTATAACAACTTAATGGGGAGTGTAATATTGCTTAAAGTTATATCAGATGTAGATTTTATATATATATATATATATTTATAATTTGACTTTATATGTATATAATATTTAATTTTGTATTAAATGCACCTGAATTTATAACGGTTTAGGAACTTATTAACAAAGTTTTTTTTTTTAATTTTTTATAATTAATATTATATATATATATATATAATTTTTTTTTATAAGTTTAACATAACTACAAAACCTATGATTTGTTGTGAAAATGTTGTAGATATATCCTTTTTGGGTTTGACTTACCTCTAGTACTTTTTTAACTGGATATCTTCTATTGTTTTAAATATACAATGATAAGTGGTAATGAGTTTTAATCTCCACATTTTATTTAGTTAATGAGTAATATGACAATTTTCTATTAAAACAAAATGAGATTTTAGTTAAAAAAGTACTAAAAGTAAGTAAAACATATCCCCTTTTATAATGAAATTTAGCTAAAGACCTTGAGTTCATAAGTCAGGGAGAATTTAATATTTCATTAAATGATAATTTTATTAATTTTTCAAAATAACATTGCCAACAACTTCTTCCACCTTTTGATGTGACTTTTTTTTTTGGTATGCAATTGCACTTGAAATGGTATAATAATGAAGTTTAGCCAAAGGCCAGGAGTTCATAAGTCAAGGAGAATTTAATATTTCATTAAATGATAATTGAAATGATTGATATTATCTTCTCAAAAAAGAAAAAGAAAAAGAAAAAAACAGATATTACTAGCAAATAATCATTTTTACATAAAACCAAGTAACCAACTATATGACATTACTTTTATTTATATTTATTCATAACCACCAACTATATGACATTACTTTTATTTTTATCCATTCTAACCACTTTTACATGAACCAACTATATAACATTACTTTTATTTTTATGTTAACCATTCATAACGTAATACTAGCAAATTATGGGAAAAAAAAAATTGTATGTATAAATTTTTTTTATTTTAAAATAAAAAATCAAATTATGCACAAATTTTAAGAAAATCAAATTAAAGCAATTGCATGCAAATCAATTTAAGGATTTTATTTTTACTTTATTTATAAATTGATTTTTTCCCCAACTCAAACTCATAATATTAAAGCCTTAAAGTATGAAACAATTTTTTTATTAAGCAAGACTTAGGTACAATACTTATTTGCTATTTCTTAAGTTTTCTTTTTAAGATTTTATTATGTAGATTTTTTTTCACGGGAAAAAGTGAATTTTAAAATTAAATAGTCACATGGCTGTATTTTAAGTATTGTTTCTTAAGTTTTCATTTTAAGATTCTGCTATGTGAATTTTTTCTCATGGAAAGAAAATGTATTTTTTAGTTAAATATCTACATGACTAAATTTTAAGAAGATAATCTAAAGAACAGCACCTAAGGTATTGTACCTAATCTTTAATCTTTTTTATTATACATTTTTTAGTGGCTAGGAGAAAATTAATTCAACTAGTGTTTAAATTCGAAACATTGAGGCACTATGAAACAATTTTAACCAAAGGGAAAACAATAAAGGAATTGGCGGTAAATACTTGAGAACAACAAGGTCCAAAAATTTAAATAATAATAAAAAAAAAAACTCATTTTCTATTTCCAAAAGAGAGAAAAAAAAAAAAAATCAATCAAACGTGAAATTATATACACGGGTCAAACATTCTCACTGAACCCAAGGCTGCGACAATTTTAGTGCAAACCGAAATTTGCCACGTATTCACTATTCAATCCGATTGATCGGACCGATGTCCTAGACCACCGCCATAGTCCATAGACTCATCAACACAGTCTCCCATTGTTTTTCTCAAACCTCGATTACATAACACCGCCCGCGTCACTTTCTTTAAACTATAATAACTCACCGAGTCATCTCCGAGTTCTCCCTCTGAGTTTGCCGAGTCTCTCGCTCAACGTCCGACTCGTTCACTGACCCAGCAGTAGGAGTACCACCACCACAACTCACTTCTACGTTTCCCACTGTTGGAGACGACATGTTTGACCTCCTGTCTCTGCTTAAAATCCTCGTAAACGACAACATGCGACTCATCGGCGATCTAAACCCGCCTTGACTCGCTGGCGAGTCAGAGAACTCGTCCCTGAAGCCCTCGTTCCTCGTCGGGATTTCAATACTCACACCCGCGAAATCTTTTAGTCTCGACCCGCCTGAAGACGATGTCTGCCCCGGACCCGGACCCGAACCCGAACCCGTATGTCCATCCTCGTGTTGACAATCGGAGCACAACTCCGAACTGGAACCCGAACCCGATTCGTTAATCGAAATAACGACCTCGTCTCCATTCTCCTGACCCGGTTCAACCGCTGACCGACATAGCGGACAGGTGGAGTGAGAGTGAAACCACATGTCAATACACCCAATGTGGAAACTGTGTTTACACTTGGGCAAAGTCCGACCCGTTTCGTTCTCTTCGAATTCGGACAAACAAACCGCGCACTCGGGCAATTCCGGGTGGGTCTTCTCAGAGTAAACAAAAACAGGCAGCGACGCGAGGACAAACGCGTCGAGCCCACGCGTGCCGCCGGCGGAGACGGTCACGGCGTTGCTGCTGTTTGGATTAGAAGGGTCCACGTAGAACACAATCCGGGTCCTGCGGCGTGTGCGACGGGAGTGGCGACGACGCGCCCGGATTAAGTACCAGCGCGCGTAGAGGTGGAGGCTGACCATAAGAACCACCACTGAAGGGTCCACGTAGAACACAATCCGGGTCCTGCGGCGTGTGCGACGGGAGTGGCGACGACGCGCCCGGATTAAGTACCAGCGCGCGTAGAGGTGGAGGCTGACCATAAGAACCACCACGAATAACAGTATCACTATCGCACTTAGCATTATTTTCCCACTCAACTCGTAGCCACTGCCACTCCCGTAGTTGTAGCCTGGGCTTGGATTATGATTATCTGTATCTAGCTCACCCATTGTTGTGATTTGTTTGTGTAAGAGACACTGAGAGAGAGAGAGAGAGAGAAAGAAGGATTTAGGTTTTTGAGAATTTAGAAATGAAAAGGAAGAGAGATATAGAGAGGTTTATATATTGGTAAGGAGAAGGAAAGTTCTTGAGGGTTTCGGGGTTATAGTTTCAAAATGGGAAGTGTTTGCTGTATGGTCTCTAAAAGGTTCACACTCTTGACTGCTCAGCTATTTGCAGTCTTAAAGTCTCATTTAGACGCCACGCTTGACGCGGTTTCCTTTGAATTTACTAAAATGTCCTTTCCTTTTTGTTTTCTTCTAAAAAGAAAATTTTTCAAAAATTGATATTAATTAATTATATAATAGTTTTTGTATCTAATTAAATTGTTGCTATTGTGTAAAAATTTACAAAATCCAGGTAGATTTTGGAGCAATAATTATACATCCATTCTAATATAACTCTTGAAGATCCTAATCAAGTAGTACACCATTTATAGCTCGCAAGTTTCACAATTGTAGAGTTAACAGAATGAGATGTAAATACGTATATTCAATATATGAGGTATCTTCTTGTTTTAGAGATTTTAAGACCTTGGTATGTTTGCCACAAAAATTATGATTTTTTTTTTAAGTATATTGAATTTTTGATACGTCATTTTATATATATATATATATATATATGATAGAATTTTAATTTATGATTTAAGGTCCATGATAATTGGTTTTTATCATCAAGTCAAAAGATATCAATTAATTTTTGGAATTATTTGACTTGACGACAATAAATTTTAAATACATAAAATGATGTGATGAAAGCTAATTCACTTATTAGAAAATCGAAAGATAAGGTTAAGAATAATTTTATAATAGAGATAGCTAGATATGTTGTGACATGATAAAGAAATAAAGTGGGAAAGGGGTTGGATTCAGAATTTTCTTCATGAGGAAGTAGAAAATAGGGTGCATTATTACATATTGACAACGAATTATATCAATTGGCGAACTGAAATAAGTACCATATAGGTAGACTTTCGTATTACAGGAAATGACTGCATTTCTATTGACTAAGACTGGTGATGGAGATTATGTCTTCCAATTCCTCTATTTTTTTTTTTTTTTTTTGAAATGTATTTTTAGCTCAAGGTTGGTTGGGTCATACTCGTAGACTCATAGTTGAATCTTTTACATATTTTCCCACAAAACGACCGAATTTGGTTTACAAAAGTATTGCTAAGGCTACCTCTGCAGTATAATGTTGGTCTACGTTAGCTTGGGCATCATATAACGGGTTCATTGGGCCCAATCAAAATGGACGTAATTGCTATAAGGCCCAAACAAAAAAAGAGACTGCAATAGGCCCAATTTCCTACGCCATTGATCAATCACCTATTAGGCCACCGAGTGAGAGTGATGCCCACGCTCTAATGAACGATAGTTTAAACTGCAAAATTAAATAAATATATAAATAAATTTGAGAAATTATAAAAATAAACATGTAAATTGAATAAATAAGCATCCCTAAATTACCAATTAAATTAAAAAGTTAACAACATGATATAATTCAAACTCAAGTTTTCTCAGGTAAAAACAATATAAAATATAAAGTAAAAGAATTTCAGAGTTGTAGCCAAATGTTTTCTAAATGAAACCCTATTACAATATATGTTTCAAAATTATAGAAATAAAAGCATATCTCAAACTTCAAATTACAATCTTTGCAAATTGCATAACTTACTAACTGTTCTAATCATATGGATTACGATATGAGCTAAAACTTGAAAATAAATCTTTATTAAAAAGTTCAACATCAACCTCAATGTGAAATCCATTATTTTCATTATACTCCAAATTCAGGAAATGATTCTACAATGGACCTATAAAAGAAATTTTGGTCAAAATAACAAAATAAATTGGGTTTTGAAAATAACATGTCTAGTTTGCATGGGTTGCCAAAAACCTATTATTGGATCTTACTAAGTTTTGCCGGTTCAATTGCATAAATGGTCCAATTAAACAATCGAACCGGCATAAGTATCAATTCACTTGGTTACTCGTTCAATTGGCCTAGCCATTTTGGGTTTGATAACCATGGATACAACCTCTTTTTTCCCGACTAATTATTACTTTATTATATAGACTCACCATTATTTTTAGCTACTTTTATTATAGAGACAAATAAATTATATTGACAACAATAACAAAACCTTAATCCAAAAAGGCTTATTGGTTTACATCATAAGACTTCAATTATTTATTTGCATTTGTTTTTTCAACAAATGTGAAATAGACTACACATGTGAATTTGGTCTCCATTAAGAGTGTCGTCTCCGATTCTCACAAATCGTATGCATGAAAAATGTGAGATAGTATATTCTCTTCACCGTGTTCATATGTAAAAAAAACTTATAGTCTCAAAAAAAAAAAAAAAAAAAAAAAAAATTGAAGAGGTAACCTTTGTGGCAGTTAAGGAAGTTACCCTCTGAATCCTCCAAACTCTACAACGATTAGCAGAAGTAACTGATTTCTACTGCTATATAAAGGCCTTTCGGTGCAGAGGTAAGGGGATTTTTTTTCTTTCTTTTTCTGGGAGAGAATTTTAGAAACATTAAGCATTGAGAGCTTTCCTATCCCCCAGTTTTCTAACTTTACCATCGGAGAATCAAAGGCCGGCCACCACCGGTCTTCTCTGCTGATTTTCTTTGTTTTCTCAGGACTCATTTTACTAGATCAAGAACATCCGGAGACTTTTCAACCCATTGATTCCTTAGAATTCCTTTGAATCTATCAGATTTCCTTTGGAATTATCAATACTAACTACTAATAATTTTGCAGATGAACCCCGTGTCCATCTTCCTATTCAATATTCAATAAATTATTTTATCGTTCTATCCGTGACTGTTTTGGTCTCTAAAAATAATCAAAAACTCATATAATATGTGGCATTGATTCACGTGAAGCTCATGTCCATTGCTCAGCCATCGAGACAATAAATACTGTCTGGCTTTGGCTCCACACTCGTCTCCATATATGAAAGCCCAAAGTATGGTTTTTCTTTAGCCCTAAAGGGAGGAGATAAGTATTGACCTTATTGTTTCTCAAAAAAAAAAAAAAAAGTATTGACCTTATTGTTTTCTTTAAATTATTACTATACCTTTTCAATGAATTTATTACCATATCGAGATCCTTGTGATTTTTATAAATATTACCCTCTATTGTATTTCATTTTCATGTTAGTAACTCTCTTTCCTGCCAGAGAGGGCGGGGGGAATAGACGTAAGAGTAGGCAAACATTGTGGGTAGGAGTCCATATGGATCGGTTTGAGAAATTCTCAACCTAAAATGTAGAAACCATCTCAACCCAATTGACATGACATTGGGTTGAATTAGGTCAGTTGACTACGCTTACATGTTTTATGTCTTATTAAAAAAAGATGTTTTGTTCATAATGGTTGTTCAATAAATCTTAGGTAGCATGTCATTATAAATTATTGGTGGGTAAAAAAGTAATTTTAATGGTAAATTCAAATTAAAATCAATAATAATTTGCTACCTATGTTTTTTGTGAAAATATTGTTAAAGTAGCATTACTAAAAAATAAGTTTAACTTTCATTAATTATTTAATTACATTTTTAATAAACTATTATAATTCACATAATTATACGTCAAATTTTCAAAATCGTCAAAACTAATTCTTAATAAATTTATCTGACTTGAAACTCAAAATAAATTTTCAATTCATGAAAACCAACTTGAGATGTCTAGTTGGGTTGAATTAGACCAATTTTGTCAAGTCAGTGAGTTTGAATGTTTGATGCACACCCCTAATCGTGGGTTGCACATGCTAAATATGATTTTGCTTCCCAATTGTTCAAAAATTACAAATGTCATGAATATGTTAGATTTGCCGGGTCAAGAAATGTGTAATAAGCACCGATAAAGGGAAGTAGTGTAAAAATCTCTACATAGCATGTGTTGGAGAATGTATATGATGATTTTATTTTCTATTATACAGTCTCCACGAGGTTCAACTGTGGAAGTTAGACTTCACGTTCCACAAGGTAAAGACTGCCTAAGAAATTACTTTGAGATTGATGACAAATTTAATTAAACATCAATACGCATTATTCTATGCTCTTCGAACAGTTTCTCGTTAGATTCCACAGCTGACAAGGTTTGTGCTTAAAAGCAGTTTGAGAATGACACACAAAATAATTAACTACAATATTGGTTTACGTGTTATTGGTATTGAATTATATACCCTTTTGATTGGGCCCGTGGGATTGGACAATGCAGTCACATGTATATGTTGAGAGTTTAATGCTTTTTTTTTTTTTTTTTTTTTCTTACTCGGTTCTAAACTTCTAATTGCCCAGATGTTCTCTTTAAAGGCCTCTTCAATCGTTTTTTTTTTTCTTTTTTTGGGTTGGTGAGATATTAATTTGCTTTCATTCTGCCGTGTCAAATCTCATAAATGTGCAGGTTCTATTGCAGATGCACCAAACATTTAGGTTGGGAATAATTTTTTTATTATTATTTATTTACGACGAGTTAGGAATTCAAATCTTAGATGTAACCAAAATGTGTCAATTTAACTACATAATTCTTGAAGGTGTTACATAATTGTTGTTAAAGATATTACTATCACATAACCTAATTGTAATGCATTTGAAGTCAAAGTTTTTAATGATATTATTACTCAATTAAGTCCCTAACAAACTTGAATAGCACATGTTTGAAAACGTACCGCTGAGCACTCTCATCAGGTCTCTCAAATGTGCCAAATGCTAAATATTTGGCACATTTGACATACCAAACACAAAAATGAACCCTCATCAGGTATGTTATATGTGCTACAAATTTAAGACATGTTACAGTTCGGTGTTATTTTTGGCATGGTACGGACTGAAATGCCATTTCCGTTTATTATTATTTTATTTGTCTTTCTCTCTCATCCGGATTAAAATAACAATTCCTCTTTCACGTTCACGTTCAGCCATTCCTTTTCTGCCTCACCATCTCCACTCTCCAAACACTCTTTTCTTCTCCCTTTTGATCTTTTCTGCTTCACACCGCCATCTTTCTGTCTCACATACTCCCTTCAACTTCATCTCTACCATCACTAATCTATAAAAATCAAGTTCACCGGTTTTTTTCCCCTTTTTTTTTGCTCTCTTCTCTCTGTTTTATGATCTGATACACCGAATCGGAAGTTCACCTTAGAGTCACCGATTCCCAGTTGATTCCCAGTCGATCTCGCAGAAGCCGCTGATCTCGCCAATCTCGCCGGAGCCACAGTCGTCCTCCACAGCTCCCTCTTCACTCTCATTCTCTTCCTTTCTCATCCTCAAGTCGCCTGAAGCTGATCTCGCCTAAAGCCACCTGAAGCCGCTAAAGTCAATCTTGCCTGAAGCTGCCTGAAGTCGATCTCGCCGCTAACGTCTCCCGCCTGAAGCCAATCTCGCCGCTGACGTCTCCTGCCTGAAGCCGATCTTGCCGCCTGAGCTGTGGGTTTGTTTGATTTGGGATGGGTTTTGAGGTTTGTGAATGTGGTGGTTTGTGGGTTAGTTATGGCAGTGGCACTGTGGTTGTGGCGGCAATTTGGTGGCTGTGGTAGTGATTATTGGGTAATTGTGGTGGTTATTTTTTGGGTTTGTTGTGGATTTTTTTTTTTCCTGGTTGTGTGTGTTTTTTTTTTTAAGGTGCCGTTGGTGGATTGATGTTGTTGCGGCCGTGGTTGTTGGTGGTCGTTGTTGTGGCAGTGGTGGAGGAGTTGTTGTTGTTGCTGTTGTTGTTGGAGGAGTTTAATATATTATTTTAATGTAGTGTAAATATTATTTTAATGTATAGAAGGGAAAAATAGAACATCTGATAAATGGTATATTGTAAAATGATGTGCTAAAATGATAAAATAGGTTTTTGGTGTGTTAAAATGACATTTTTTATGAAAGAGCTGATGAGAATGCTCTTTTACATCTTTGAATGAACGATAAATTCCATATGAGCAGTACAACAACCTTAATTTTAACTAGTTCCACAAGTTATCATCTAGATTACGGAAATAAATTGTTTCGCTAAAATCACTCCCAAAAGTTGCAAAACATTGAACACTTTTCACATCTATTATAATAAAATAAAACAATTATGTTATTGAGTTATAAGGTTCTTGAGATTATTAAAATTGAATTTTCAATTTCTAAGAAAATAGTAATAAAATTTACCCTTTATGATAAATCTAAAATTTTAAAACATTAATCAAAGCCTTTGTGCATTTGTTAATGAACAATTTTTAGAAACTTTTCATACTACTTAAAAAAAAATCAAAAAATCAATTAATGGTTTTTTTTAATATATATATTTTTAAAAATAGTTCACTAACAAACCCTCCTTAGTCATTGTTAAGATTTAAGACATTAGTTAACTTTTCTCATAACTCATTAAAGTATTAAAAAAAAAAACTCAACAATTAAAAGAATATAAATTTTCTGCACTACATTTTGTCATTTAGTGTTTCACTTTATGTTCCATCAATCACAACTTGTTATGTATTTATTTTTGTCTATTTTAAACTTTGGTTATTTTATAAGGAAAGTTAAATAACTACATGACAAATTGTGATTAATGAAATATAAAGTAGAACACAAGATTAATGAAATATAAAGTAGAACACAAAAAATAATACAGAGGAAAGTTGTGATTTATATTTCAATAATCACAACTTGTCATGTGTTTATTTTTGCCCATTTTAAACTTTGATTATTTTATAAGAAAAGTTAAATAACCACATGACAGATTGTGATTAATAAAATATAAAGTAGAACACAAAAAATAACACAGAGGGTTTGTATTCTAATTAAAACTACACTTTCTGCAGCAAGCAAACGGGTTCTTAAGTCTTAATTGCGTGTATAATTAATTAATAAATAGTACTCTAATAAATAGTGGTAAATAAATAGGGGGGTAGCGTTGGAAATCAAAAAGATGGGAATAGCATTTACTAGGGCATGCCAATGCCAACGGCCGTTTCATTCTTGAGCCCCCCAAAGCCAAAGCCAAAATCCCTTTTCCGCTTCCCCCTCTCACAGTTACACTCACTCACCTTTACTTTCCTCTGCCCTCCTTTCTCTGCAATTTCCACACTCTTTCCAACCCCGACCTCTGCCACGACGTGCACGCTGCATTGAGACAAAGAAAAAGCACTTTCAAAGAAAAACAACAAACAAACAAAATATGTCAAACAAATCCCCCATCTTTCCCATGCCAGAACCCCAACACTTCAGTGACTATGGTTTTGATCCTCAAATTGACTACTTTCAGGTCTCTCTAAAAACTCCATCTTTTGTTTTTGTTTTTCTTTGACATAGTGTTATATGTAAGAATACTATGCTAACTCTTTGTGTATAAAGTTTTCTGGAGAGTCTGACCCACTTGCTATTTCCTCGCAATAACACAAGGTCTTAGAAGAAGCAAGGAAGCACAAGCGTGAAACGACAAGATCCATAGACTCCATCCACTTTAAGCTTCAAAAACCCATTTCCAAAGACGACTTGAAGAAGACCCACAAGGTTAAGAAGAAGCGCTGGTGGAGAAGTGCCTTCCTTTTCTTCAAATGGAAGTGGACCCACATTAACCACCACCACCATAGCCATCATGATCATGGTCATGGTCATGATCATGATCGTGAAGACGTTCATCAAGCCAGGGCTCGAGCTTTTAGAGCCTCTATTTCAGGGCCTGTGTACATAACCGAGAGCACAAGTGGGTCCTCCACGCCGTACCGTACAAGTAGTCGGAGCCGTCCCTCCTCTGGTCCTCTCGCCGGAACTTTGACTCCGGCAACGAAAGGTGAGGTGGACATACCGTATTTGAGTCTCAGAGAGCTTAACATGGAGCAACAACAAGTACAGCAGCAAAGGTTCTCTGCCTCGGCCATGCCTATATATTTGGTCACTTGAAAAACCAGCCCTTCAAAGGGTACTAATTTATGTGAATGTCTTTTCATTTTTAGTCTTTTGATCCTATCAAAAATGGGTGCTTTTTGGGTTTGTCAACTTTGGTTTGGTGTATCATGTGGGGTGTTCCTTTTTATCTTTTTGGGTTTGCCCCATTTTTGTTTTTGCAAACTGCAAAGGTGTTTGATCCATTGGAGGGAGGCTGTTTCCTCCTTAATTGTGTTTGTTGCTCACTTTTGTTAATTTCTAAAGCTAATCAACTCGTGGGTTTGACTAGTCCTCACCCCTTTCTTTCGTCTATTTTAGAATACTTTATTTTTTATCATGTAGTATTTGTAAACTGCATTTGACAGAATCATATGAGTGTAGTGTACTTCAAAAGGATTTAATAGTTCTGCTCAGCTTTTGGCAGATACCTATGTAATATTGTGATCTTTTGAGAATCCGTTTTATGGATTTATATGAGTTAATTCTTTGTAGTATTCTTATCAAAAAAAAAAAAAAAAATCTTTGTAGTATTATTATTTTTTATTTCAGTTTCTTACTTGGTTGTTGATTGATTGCCCAATAAAATGTACGAGGTGGTGGCCTGGCCTTATTGTGTGTGTGTGTGGTTCCAAATTTTGTAGGTGTATAGTTGAATCCAATTGGGCATAGGTAGCAGGTGTAGACGTCAGTTGACGTGGTTGCAGGTAGAATATCAACTATTATATGAACGTTGGAGATCCTTATGATGTCAATGGACATAGCAGGGACCAATTAAGCACATTTTCAGTAACTTGTAATGAGCATTAGCATTAGCATTAGTATTAGTATTAGTATTTGGTGTGCTTTTAAAATTTTGTTAAGCAAAAATTATTTTTGCAAAATTTATTTTATTTTCAGTTTATTTTTACTATTATTTATAAGTTTACTGTACTCTAAAAGTGTGTGTTTGCCATTAGAGTTTTATCAATTTATTTTACTATCTAACTTATTTTTGTCACTATTTAATTTATTTTTGCTACTATTTATGGGTCTTATTGCACTTTTTGATATTATTTATGGACCTTACTGTACTTTTTAGTATTATTTATAAGTTTTACTATATTATTTCAGTTAATTTTATTTTATATATATTATTTTCATCAAAAAATTTTAATTTCAGCTAAATAATTATTCTAAAAAGAACCTTAAAATAATATTTTTACTACTTTTAACACACTAACAAAACCACCCATGCATCACCACCCACCACCGCCAAACCCACATCACAAAATGATTGCAAAATCCACATACCAAGATCCATACCATCGCCATTTGGTACCCATCCATACCATCGCCGGGCAGTAAGGAGAGAGATCCAATGATCAATATCATCACTGATTGAAATCCACACCATTGAAAGATAGACGTTTGGAACTAACGTGAGAGGAGGGAGAAGAAAAAGAGAATAATAATAATATTAAAGAAGTGTAGCTTTGTTACCCTGGCAAATGCTAACAAAACTTAGCACATGGAATGGCTTTTTTGCTCTTTAGTGTGCGAAAAGCCTAAAATAGCATCTTTGGTGTTTTAGCAAACCCATACTAATGCTAGCTACACAGTGAACTCATGGTTTAGGCCTGAACCCAAATAATGAAAAAGATATTAATAATAATAATAAGATTATTGACGTGGTAAATTGAAATTGATGTAACATCATTTTTATATAAACTTCGTTCAAAAATTGTATCCAATCCATAAAGATCTCATTTTCGTGAGATGGGAAAGATGATTAATAAGTACTCCTCACAAATTTTCTTTTTATAGAGAAATTGATTTCTAGAATTCAAAACTATTTTTATTAGTAGCAACAATAAAATGCTACCTTAGGCCCTTGTGAAAGATTGTGTCTAGGCTTTACTGAAAAAATATAAAAAAGTGTATAGGCTTAATAGAAAGGAGAAAAAAAAAAAAGCACTTTCGCTTTGGCAAATGAGGGTGATGGGCATGAGGACCCAGATGATAGATGGGGACACATAGTTGCCAAAGTTCAACGTCTCTTTGAAATTCCAGTGTAAATAACGAGCAGAAATAAATGTGGAAGTGGAGTAATGGGAAGGAGCAAAGATAGACAAAAAGCATGAAGGGTCAGTTTCAGCACAAGGGTCCAAGAAAAGGAGCGGCTGCGTCATGTGCTGGTTGTGACTTGTGCAATGTGCTATATACAGTCTACTCTGCAAAGTGCTTCTACTTAACCCTGCTCACCGCGTCGTTTCTTAGCACCATAACGTGCCTGTGTCAGCTCTGTTTGGGGGAGAGGGTAAAACAAAACTTACACTTTCCCCATATGTTCCCAAATTTATTGGGCTCTTGTGTTAGACTTTCATTGATCATGTTTGTGAGGTAAAAATTTGAACTATTAAGGGAGTTAGTGTAATTTTTAGTACATCGGTGATAATTACATGTTGTGTGTACAAGATATAGTTGAAATCGCGTTTCGATTTTAGTTGGAGTATATATAACTCGATGTGTGCAACAATAACTAACAATTTTAGTAATCTATGAATTAAGAATTTAAGTGGGTGGGTTTGCAGACTTTGTAAGTTGAAACCGCAATGTGTAGGTACATTTATATTGTAGTAACTAGTAAGGATGTTGGCTTATGAAGGCTTAAATGGCTTATATTAAAAAAAAAAAAAAAAAAAAAAAAAAAAGAAAAAAAGAAAAAAAGAGGGCTTTTTTTGTGGGGTGGGGGGGCTCATCCTTACTAAAAAAAGAAGGCTTAAATGGACCTACAAGGAGAATTATGAAGTTTTTTTTTTTTTTTTGCTGAATGAGGAGAATTATGAAGTTAGGGATGTAAAATGGCTCCTCAATATGATTGAAAAATAATAGCCTAACCACAAATCCCAATAAAGAGTATTTAATAATTTAAGATGGTAGGAGATGCTAGTCTTTAAGCTGAACTGGTGTTATGAATTTGCCCCTCACAAAGGTTCGATTTTAGAATCTATCACATGGCCAAAAGCCTAACTACTAGACAGCAACTCTATTGGTTTGTATTTAGTTAAGTGATAATTGGCTTTGGATTTATAGTTAATTAGTGATTTTTCCTACTTTATGCGAGGTAGAACATAAAAGTGTCAAGTGTTTATTTCATTTTTACACATCTGGTTCATTTTGATACCTTGGTATTTATATGGATTACATGAAAATACTAGACACAAAAAGTTAAGGAGTAAAAAACAAAAAAAGTTTCATTGTAAGGTACAGTACAATTATACTTTAATTCTATTTATTTTCTTAAGTAAAATAAATAAATGAAAGGTAGTTAACTGGAGTTCTAATGGTATTTGTTAATATTTTAATACCATTTTTATGAAAAATATAAAAAGACTAAAAAAAAAAAAAATCAATTACTTTTTCTTTTCTCATAAAAAGTACTTAAAAATGTTTCTTAAACCAATATTTAGTATTCATTGACTTTCCCCAGAGAGGAAATAGGTATACCAAACTAAAACTAAATCTCTGTGATATTGTTAAGATTTTCCTTTGGAAATGAGGGAAGCTTTTTGGCATTTGGCAACACTATTAGAAGCTTTTGAGGGCTTAACCTTCAAGACTGCTGATCGTCATGGCAGAAATACAGACGTTGGCTTTTCTTGCCTCAAAACACTTTTTAATTTTTGGATTTTTTTTTTTCCTTTTTGTGTGTGCATTCTTTGTTTTTGTCTCTTTCCTTCAGGACTTACACTTCCAGTTTATTTTATTTTATTTTATTATTTTTTAAAGGAATGCTCCAATAAGCAATTTTCTACTTTCTATAGTGGTGTTGCCTTTGGTCACAAGAAAAAGAGTAGGTGGTGTGGATGCAATGATATCACGTTGAATTGATACAGAAAATTAATTGATCATTAAATGCATTAGCTAGCAATAATAGCATATCGCTTTAGACGGTCTAGTGATCGGTTTGGTGGTGGACACAACTAGAGAGCGACTGCCAGTGGGGGTTAATCAACATAGGCGAGATAGTGATCCAAATGAAAGTTTTGAATTTATATGAAAAATTATAAAACATTTCAAGTCCTACTCTTACAAGAATTGTGAGTTTTCTTATAGATTTAATTAGTCAAATCTATTATTATTTAAGAGGGAAGATAATACATTTATGGCAATTTCGAAATATTCTAAAATTATCCATCTTATATTTCTATTGGTGTAAATGACTAAATGCTCAAACATTAATTGGATAGTTTAAACCCTACAAGGCTATAATATTTTAATGATTTTTTATTTATTTATAATTTGTAGTCATTAATAAATGACCTTACCTAGTTGAATGAAAATTTTTATTTTTAAAAAATCATGCTTAACAAAATCGGTAGGTTGGTTTAGTTTTTACATTTTAGAGTTAGGTTAGTTAGACTGAAGATTTCGCCATTCAAGAAAGTCAAATTGGGTTAAAAATATTCCAACTCCAATCCAATTCATACACACCCCCATATTATGTGCGTAGGCATTTTTGACGTTGTAAGAGGGGAAATTTATTTCTACTTGGTTTAATTGGAAGAGTATAAAGAAAGTTTTCATGTCATATTTTCAATGATAATGTTGATGAATAGAAAAAGCAATGTAATTTTACAATCATGTGCCAAAAAAAATAAAAACTCTTAAAATGATTAAATAATATTGTGAATTGCAAACTTGTAACGAGCATTGTTTTTTAAATTAAAAATTTAGATACGAAGTTAGATTTTTTTGTCTCACTTTGTTGCATGCAAGTGAATTTTAAATTCAATTCTTATTTAAGAATGGTAATAATGTCCTGCTAGCTAGACCCATCTTATCTTGTTTTGTCTTGCATGGGTTTCTCTCACCCCAAAGTTAGCATAAGACGAGAATTGGTTTTGACTAGATTGCCTTGCCCTCAATGTAAATGTGTGTGTATATATATATATTAAAATTATTTATATTATATAATTCATCTTTTTTTTTTTTTTATTATACATTTTCTAGTTATGATGCCCTCAATGTAAATGTGTGTGTATATATATATATTAAAATTATTTATATTATATAATTCATCTTTTTTTTTTTTTTATTATACATTTTCTAGTTATGATTTTTTTTTTAAATTCAATTTGTAATGAGCATAAATTGTCATAGGGGATTTGTTTAGGTTTTGATTTATATGTCAGGTTTTGATAGAAGATAAAATGGAGAGACAACATACTCGACTTTCTCTTAACAATCCCATAGTTGTCTCTCAATTTTATCTTTTTATCTCTATTCAATTAGTGTTAAAATCACCTTATTAAAGATGACAAAATCTCTCAATATAACACGGTTTTTCCTATCCAAACCAAAAAGGTGACAAAGCAAAGACAGAACACCTATAATCCGATCCGGTCTCACTCCATTGCCATCTATTGTCTCACTTTGTTGATTATGGCTATAATGAGCGACCTAGTATTTTAGGGTAGGATGGGTGGATGGTCTTGAGTGTTTGATTTATGAGTTGCTGAAGTTTGACACATTAAATGGGCTTGGATTCTTCGAATCAATTTCAGCTAGTTAATGAGCCGGGTCTATCAAATTCAACAAGTCTACATGTTTAAGCCCATCCCAACCATCAGGTCGGGCCTAACAACAAACACAACCACACCAACCCAGGCCCAACCTTCTCTTATTTTGGACAAACTTGATTACAGTCTTTATCAATTCTAATTGATCTGTGCGCATTTCATGTATGAATCTAAAGAGGTGGTAGGCTAATTTGAGAATGTTGTGAAATTAATTATAGTGAATTTTTATTATGTCGTAGCTTTATTTGTAAGGTGTCAACTAATGTATAATTTTTCAAAACATCATTTTTCTAATTTTTTTAAGCTAATAAATTTATGTTATTCCAAATGGACACTTAAAATTGAATATGTTTTAAAATAATTCTAAACATACGAAGCTACACATCCAAAAAGAAAATTTGCATTTTGTTTGGAAGTATGCAATTTTAGTCCAAATTTCATTCTGCTAATCAAAAAATATATTTTGAGGGGGTCAAAATCAGGATTTGCAAAGTTTATAATCAAATTCTTTCCCAAAGGTCAAATTGGGTTTGCATTTGAACTAGACCCACCAGAGCCATGGGGTTTAGTTTCTTGCACTATACTTAGAGGGGATTTTAATTTTAGGCATTGAGTTCATCCTTTGCTTCAGTTTTTAGGGATGGGAAGGTAGACGAGGTCTATGGGACATGGGTTCGTTTCAACTTCTAAACAGACTGCTTGAACTATTGAACTACAATATTGGTTGATTGAATTTCCTATTCCCCATATAAGGTAGAGGTACACTCAATAGAGGCAATAGCTTGTCCACAATTAGAGCATTACAAGTTTAGAACAATTAGCAACGCACAACTTAAGGTATGCCTTGAACTTTTCTTGCAAACTATATCAAGTTTGACGCAACTAAGGTCTAAAAAGAATCAAACGGTCAATAAGCGGCTATACATGGCCTATGCTGCCATCAAAATGTCTGATTTCCACGTTGCCACTTTAGTTTTGTTTAGGAGGGAGGTCAGAAAAGAAATGAAGAGGTAAATTTGTAGAAAGAAATGAAAATAAATACTGTTATGTTCCATTACTGGCGTTTAATAAAAAGGATGGAAAAGTGAAAACAAAAATCTTGTAGTAAATTACTGCTTGTTTTTGTTTGATAAGTTATTAAGTTATAGGGGTAAAACTATCCGACTGCTTATGTCTTCACACTTGCTCTTATTTTGAGAGGATGGAAAATGTTGAGTGCAAATGAAGAATGCCCTCTCTTTTCCTTATCTTTTCTTCAATATTTTTAATTTACAATACAATGAAAAACATACAACTCATTCGCTATTTCTAATTTTCCTTATACCCTTATCCATCTTTCCACTTAGCCTTCTTATCAAGACATTATAATGGATGGCAGAATTTTGTTCCTAAGATGGGTCTATCAACAAGGTTAGACTGAGACTTACTTGAGCTCGACCAAATCAGTAGCTATGCACATTCTCCAACAAAATTAAAAGAAAATATATATATATATATATAAAATAAAAAAAATAAAAAAGAAAAGAAAGAAAAAGAAGATATGCAACATCATTTTTACATGTATGTTAGGTACACACATATATATATATATATATTTGGGGATGAATAGAGGACCTATAAACATAGGAGAAGAGCGTATGTATATCCAATATATATGTGTGGTTGTCCATTGCGAATCAATCGGGCTTCCAAGTGTCGAAACTAGTGCAAAGGCGGGTGAAACCCCCTTAGAGTTTCAATCAAAATTAATGTTAATGTTGTTTTCAAGGATGTTTACGTTCTTCCATTGCAGCTGTTGCCAAAGATCGGAGAGGAGAATTTGTATTCGCTTGTGCTAAGAGACAAAATACCAACCTCTTTCTGTAAGCATAGGCAGAAATTAGTAAATGGGCATTATCCTTAGCAAAAAGTCTTGAAGCAACATTTTTTTTTTTTTTTTTGTTGAAAGTGACTCCAAAAGCTGTGTTGAGTCTGTTGACTCCCTAGCATCTTCTTGCAAAAAAATTCTCTAGAGAATTAAAGATATTTTTCGTGAAATTTTCAATTTGATTTCGCTTACCCTCTGGTTGTTGTGTAATCTGAATCCCTAGCGGGGCAAATAAGGCGACTCACACTTTGACCAAGTGGTCCTTTTTGAATAATTTATTTGGATCTTTCGACGTAGGTTTTGGCCCTTCCTGTTTTGAGTCTGCTATTAAGGCTGAGGCTCTCAAACCGCCTCTGTAAGTTTTGTTGGTTTTTTGAATAAAATTTCTAGTTCATAAAAAATCCAATATATACGTGTAGGTCTCACACTTTCACATACATGTCAAATAAGCATTACATAATATGCACGTATACGGTGTAAGACACGTTTCTCTAAGAGATTAAAAAAGAAAAAAGACTCACGTTGTTCCATATGAGGTAGCCAAACCTAATTTGTGGTTCAAAACTATCATGAACTATCACCCAAAAGAAAAAAACAAATCTTCATAAAGGATCGTACATTAAGAAAAGAAAAATGAGTACATAGCTGACTAGATTAATCTACAAGTACACAACTGCTGAATGTCCCATAAAACTCTTCTACCTTCCAAAAAGTTAAAAGTTCTCTAAATTTCGTTTTGATGATATAGGTTTCCCATTTGTTTTTATGTTGGATTTTGGAACTTTTGTTAGTGCCACGTGTCATCTTGAGTAGTGACATTAGCATTATGCCATGTCAACACCACATCATTATCGCCACATCACCTAGCATAATAGCCTTTCATGGCGTGCTAACGGCATATCAGCAGCCCTTCGTTGGCTTACTTGACTCAAATCGACTGAGACCCAAACTAACCCATTGATTAATCGTGGATCCAATTGGACTATATCGCTGAACAAATCCACTAAACAAGACCGTTGACTTTAAGTATTGCTTGAGATTGACTATTTTTTTATTTTATTTTATTTAGATTCAGAATTTAGGGTTTGCTTTCCTAAATGACATTCCCAATTCATACAAATTTGATCATCTCTCATTATTTTTGGGTATCATCTTTGTGAAATCTGGAAACTCGCTCATATGTGCTTCATCACAAAGTTGTCATTTGCCAACATTTTCCAAGCCTTCATTGTAGCAGTCTTCCGGCATTCATTTTTCATTGTTCCCTACCATTATAATTAGTAATTTTCACAATTTTTTTTTCCATTGAACGCGATCCATCATTCATTCAATCTGGTCATAGTCACTATCAATGCATCATATAAGGCATCTTCATGAGTTTATATTCCAAACTCAAGGGATTATCAAGCCTTCCATCTTAAGTTTGAGGAGAAATGTTAAAGATATTGGGTTTATGTGTGTTAATGTAATGGCCAAATGGCCAAAGAGACCCATGTAATCCTAGTTAAGGTTAGCCTAACTCCTATATATACGCCACTTAAAATTCATTAAGGCACTATCCTATATGTCATTAAATAAATCAAGTGTTGACATGTCATTTAAATTGACATCACATTGGTGAATTAAAATTTGGCACATGTCATTTGAGCCCTACAAAATAAAGATGACTTTTCTATTCAAAATTAATAGAAAATTATCTTTATTAAAATAATAAAAATATAGATAATTATCTACAAGTGACAAATCATAGTGGACTTTTTGTTGATTATTATCTTTATCAAAATAAATAAATAGAGATAATTATCTAAAAGAAACAAGTCCAAGTAGGACCCTTTGAATTTTAGCCAATTGGAGTCTACTACTTATCTTCAAGGAGATCCCACTTCTCCTCTGAAACCATGATAAATAGAAGACACCCCCTCTCATTCTCCACCAAATTTTCAAGATGTCAAAACTCTAGAGAAATTCTACCTTAAGAACACTCAAAGAACCTTCAAAGAAATTCATTTGAATCATTCTTCCAAGGCTTGAAGTTCTATTGGAATCAAGCTCAAAAGTCTCTATAAACTTCAAAAAGCCTTAAATCATTGAATCTTAACGAATCAAGCCTTTAAAGCCTCGAAAAACCTTCACCCAAAAGTCTTCAAATTTGAAGAATCTTCAAAGAACTCGAAGAACAACAAATTTCTAACAAGTGTATTGCCAGAGATTCTTTGTAATGACTATTCGATCTGATAGGCCAAAAAGTATTAACCCTTTGTGATGAATTAATTAATTAATTACCCAAGTTTAATTAATGAATTAAATTAACATGAAAACGCGTGGTAGCACAAACAAATCACCAATTAAACTAAGTGCAGCGGAAAATAAATTTGACACGGTGATTTGTTTACGAATGAGGAAAATCTACACAGCAAAAACCCCACCGGGTGATTTTAAGGTCACCACTCCCGAAGTTCCACTATTATCAAAACAAGCGGTTATAAGTAAAGGAATCCTAGTAACTTATACCAACCTACAGTTGAACCCTTACCCTAATACCCAATTGGACTTGTTCTGTAGTGACAATTTCTCCTTTTGATGCACGGCTCCCAAGTACGTGACTAACCAATTGCGCGGATCCCAGTACGCGACTTCAATCACCAACTAGAGAAGGTTGTAGGTTGCAAAGTTCTTTAGTTCATCCCACACGATGAAGATCTAGAAGAAGCTTGGTCACAAAACCCAATGGGGCACATACACTGCAACTTCTTCAAGAATGATGAATTAGGGCAAAACTTTGTCTCCGGTCACAATTTACTTGAACAGACTTTGCTCAATACTTGTGCAACTTGTGAACTCTTTGACGGCCCTTAAAACAATCATTTTATATGTTTAGGGTTAGGAGAAAAGAAGGCCCAAAGACACATTCACGGATTCCAAGAAAACATATCAAAATTTCTGTTTCTTTCTTAAACCTCGACAGATAAGAAGTGTCGAGCAGGTGTCGAGCACATGGGCTGAACAACTTCTTAAACCTCGACACATGCTAGCTGTCGAGCTTTAATGAAATTGCACTTTTCAGCTGAACAGCTTCTTAAACCTCGACACATGCTAGCTATCGAGTTAGTTGTCGAGTTTTAATTAACTTGCACTTCTCAGCTTGTTTCTTGGACAGACTTGATGATTTCAACACTTGATCTTGAAACATAGTTTCTTGAAGTATTAAAAACACTTAAATCTACCCAATTACAAGTAAAGTGCGTTTTGTCAAAGGATTAGCCAATTATATAAAAGAATGACATATGTTCTTAACAAGTGAAACGCATATGTCCTAACAATCTCCTCCTTTGGCAATCCGTGACAAAACCACAACAAACAAATGAACATATGAGAGAAGTCATAAATCACTCAACTCATATTCACTTGTTGAATACAATAAAATTTATCCTAACACAAACTCTTGAAAAACTTTGCAAGAAGAGAGTTTATGGCAAGTAGACTTTGACAACCTATATTTCTGAAACACTTTAAACAAAACTCAACAAGGCATCTTTGTTTAAAACAAAAATAATAGATTGCATACAATTAATAAGAAGTGTGTACATAAAGAGAGAAAAGAAACAACACATATAAAGGTAGGTGAAAGAAACATACATCCACATATAAAGAGAATAAGTATGTTATATGTGTAAAAATGGTCACAAGACCCAATGCATAAGAACAATGTATCTATAAAAGAAAGAAAAGAAAAGATACATAATATCCTCACTACATCCCTAAAAAATATATCAACACTCCCCCTAACAAAATGGTCCTATACTAACTCTCCCCCTAAGAATGACTACTCTCAAATCCCAAAACTACTCCCCATTTTTGTCACGAGTGACAAAAGGTAAGAGTGTTAATTAGACATCTCATCGGTAGAGCTAGCATCTCCATCATCATCATCATCATCCTCATTAGACTTAGACTCAGAAGCCACAGGAGGTAGTGGAGGAGAAGCCTCAGAAGTAAAGCCACCCACGCTTGCCTGCCACCTAGCAATACAGCCAACATGAACGTTCACTTGATACAACTTAGTAGAGAATGTATCAAGGCGAGCATCCATGCGCTGCAGCTGTGCCATGATGTCTCTTAGTGACACATCGCTCGTAGAAGAGGAAGCAACGGATGTGGATGGAGCAAATTGAGATGGTGTCGAACGAGATGAAGTCGAATGGGAGGGAGGAGTTGCTGACTCTTGTCGCAACCTAAACTGCACCTCACTATGTTTTACGGTAGCGGCGTCTATGGCACAAATATAAGTGAAGTGGTTGAACACAGGAAAAGGGACAGAAAAATGGCGTAACATCCTCATGATAGCGGAAGAAAAGATGAGCTTATCATGAGACGTCGAATCTAGATGAACATCTATGATAGAAAGAATGAAATGTGAATGGAAGTCTATAGTAAGATGCTCAAGAAGGGACAACAAAAACCGAGCATGAGGCTCTGTAATAGAGTTATAATGAGAGAAAGGATGGAGTACAAATGTCATCACCATGTTCAAAAATCGAGGGCCTTTTGCAAAGCCCAAACTGTAAGTGAACTGGCGTTCACCCCACTCAAATAGACGCTCACAAAAAGTTGATTCGAGCTCATCTTTAGACACAATCCTCAGAAGTCCATAACTAGGATAGTCAGGAAGCTCTACCCTAGGAACCTGAAGCACATCCGCAATAAGTTGCGGTGTGACAGGAATGCACGTACCTTAAATGCGAGTGACGAAAAGAGGTACTGAACGATCAATCCCGTGCATGTTGGACTAAAACTCCTAGATAAGCACGAGAGGACAGGTGACAAGGACGTCATACAGCGACTCCCATCCCCGACTGTGAATGACATCGGGAAGGTTGGTGTCGGCAAAGTTCGCTAGAATGACTTGGTGTTCAGAATGAATGCCTTATTTAGAAAAGTTCTCTGAGAATGCCTTGTGGGCATCATTATCACAGAATCGAAGAGAGAGAAGAGCTGAATCAGAAGATGAGGAAGCTCCGAAACAAAGAGGGTTCCGAGCCGGAGTAGATTTACGCTTATGTGTCATAGACACAACTAACATAAATAGAAAGAGAGGGAAAGAAAGAGACAATTAGAAAAGCTCCAAAACAATTCAAATATAACAAGTACATTGAAAAGAGAGTACGTATGCATGGGGAATGCATGAACATGTGACAGCAAAAGAAATTGCATCATGGGCTCAGTCCAATCCAATCCTACCAGCACGCAATCAATTTGCACACATCTAAATGCATGATAATACTGTTATAATGCTAATATGATGCAATGCATGAGATTTTAAACTCATTTAAGTGAAAACCCATCCCAAAATTTCAACAAACACTCATCAATTTTGAAAAACCCCAAAATTTTTCAAAATCCCCAAAACTTAGGTTTCAAAACATGGAATGCATGAAGAATGAGAGATAAGAAGCTTACCAAGTGAAGAAACTCTTGAAAAAGCTTGAAGAAACCTTGAGGATCAAGATTGGAGTGAGATGAGAGAGTTTGGGAGTTGAAAAGAGAGAGCTATCGAGAGAGAGAGATTGAGAGAAATGAGGTTCGCATTGCATGAGAATAATATATAGAACCTCAGTAAATCTCGACAGATGAAGGTGTCGAGACATTTGTCGAGGAAGTTGTCAAGAAAAACAATGTCGACAGATTCAAGTGTTGAGGAACAAACCACCAAATACAAGAACAGAAGCTTAATCGATCCACTAGTTGTCGAGAAGCTATCGAGGAGGCAGAAACTTTCTTGATTGATCCACCAGGTGTCGAGAGGCTGTTGAGATTGCGATAAGAAAAAGCTTAAGAAACTCGACAGATAGCTAGGTATCAAGAAGGTGTCGTGTTAGCTTTTAAAAACAGTTTTTCGAGAAATAAAAATCACATACATGAATGCAATCAACATGCAACTTAACCAAAGATCCAATCAACATATTAAGCTCTCAAAATCATCTCTCAACAGTAATTTTATGCACATGGATCCCCAAAAACACACACACACACACAACAAGTCTAACCAATTTTATATTTTAAAAATAAGTCAAGACAGTTTAGTGAGCATACATTAACACATGTAAAACCTTGTGATGGCCAAATCACATTGTACTTGCACATGTATCAAGAGTAGCAAAGAATATTGCGTGTTGTGTGTGAAAAACATCGCAAAATTGCATAAGTATATACATGTTATGACGATTTGAGATATGAGAAAATTACTTTAACTCACACACAATCATAACTGTTTGATGGGGACTATTACCTTCGAGCTACATCCTATAACTCCCACATCTCTTAGAATACACGCTTGCAATCATATTTAAAAGCATTTTTGATATTTTTACTTTTTATTTTCTTTGCATATTTTTCTTTTAATAAGCATATCATGTATGGGCATATAAGAGATAGAAAAGAAATACTTAATGATATTTGACATTCCAATTTTGTTATGCCGAAACACACAAATGTCATTGACATCACACTTTTACTATGCCGAAGCATACAAATGTCATTTATGATTAGTGGGCAACAGTGATGAGATGGTTATTTATGCCTTTCTCTTAGAATTTTCTAATCCTTCCTGTCAAAAAGAGTGATATGAGTGTTAAGTACAAGAGATAATTTAATCTTACTCATCACAAACACGAGCCATAAAGCTCACTTGCTTAGTTGTGCATAGAAATGCTCATCTAAGTTACAAAAGATACAATGTCTAGAAAACTATGTTTCAATGGCCATCCAAGGTACACAAGTATCAATGTACACAAGACACACATTGTTTTTGTATTTTGTATTTATATTTTATATCAAAAAAAAAAAAAAAAACTGAAAACAAACAAACAAAAACATGTTAAACAAAGCAAAGCATAAAACTAGACTGACTCAAAATAAAAGCAAAACACACAAGTAATGCAACAAACAAAAACAAGAAGATAGAAGAAAGTGATAGAATCACTTAGAACTCTTTTCCTTCCACGCCTTGGAAGAACTTTTCTTTTGGTTAAACCCTTGAACCGGAGGTGAGGGGGAAGAGATGAAACTGTTAAAGTTCGATAGGAACATGAGGGCTTTGAGAAGATCTCCAAGAGGAGTAAGAAAGGATTGAAACTGATTTTGGCTTCCAGATGCGATCATGCCGTTGTTCTGTTGAGTGGCTAACCACTTATAGCAATTTGGTCGAGTATGACCGGCAACTTCACAATGATGACAAAGATGCTGCTTCTTCTGTTTAGGCTTTTGAGAGTTAGCTTTCTTAACCCTAGGGTTTTTAATATCTTTCTTATCCTGTTTAGGAGGTGCCCTAAGATAGATTTATCTTTTGTCTAAATTCTCACTAGCTAATTCATTTTTAACAACATTGTTCTCAATTTCAACATTATTAGCAGGAGGAACAAAAACAGTAGTACTAGTAGAAGGAATATTAGAGGAAGAAATACCATACCTTAAACCTGTTCAATCTGAAGCAGATTTCTGAATGCTAAGCATCTCGTCAAGCTTCACACTTGAAGTCCTCTCCAATTGAGCTCTAACTTGAAACAGCTCCGCTTCAAGCTTCTTGGTTTTTTCAGTCAAGAAATTGTTCTCAAATCTCAGTGCACCAATTGTCTGATTAG
This sequence comes from Quercus suber, assembly GCF_002906115.3. Taxonomy (NCBI): domain Eukaryota; kingdom Viridiplantae; phylum Streptophyta; class Magnoliopsida; order Fagales; family Fagaceae; genus Quercus; species Quercus suber. Next base: position 616,411 of record NW_027069821.1, read on the forward strand.
CTTCATCAAACTTTGTGGAAAGCTCTTCACGATTAAGTTCCAGATCACTGAGCTTCTTGGTGGCCAGCCTATACAATTTCTCATACTTCTCAAAGAGCTTGTACAGTTTCTCATAGGCTGTATGGATATCATCCTGATCATCCATTTTCTCAAACTTGGACTCAACCAATTCTTCTTATTTGTCCACTTCTTCAACAATCCCCTCAGTAGGATTGACTGTGGCAGTGAAGGCATTTAAGATTCCGTCATTCTCATTGTCAGAATTATCCTTAGGCTCGGTGTCACTCAGCGTAGCAGCAAATGCCTTGCTCTTCCCAATGTTCTTGAGATATGTAGGACACTCCTGTTTCATGTGATCGAAGCCATGACACCTAAAGCACTTAGGTCGTACAGGAACAGTGTACTGACCACCATCCTTAGTGTACTGACCACCATCCTTTGCGTCCTTCTTCCCTTTATTTTGGCTCTTGAATTGAGAAGAATTAGATTGCCTGCGGTCCTTGTCAAAGCCCTTTCCATTGGCATTCTTCATAAACTTCTTGAACTGCCTAGCGATGTAGGACTTCATCTTGGAATCTTCATCGTCGGAAGACTCATCCGTGTCACTGCTCTTGGCCTTCAGTGCCATACTCTTACCCTTACCCGACTTGTTAATCCTTGATAACCCTAACTCGTAGGTCTGCAGATTACCAACCAGTTCTGTCAAAGGAATCTTGTCAATATCCTTTGATTCCTCTATCGCCATGATCTTGGAATGGAATCTCTCAGGTAGAGATCTGAGCATTTTCCTCACAATCTTGAGTTTAGGAATTGTTTCCCTAAGATTGAAGGTTGAGTTCACTATGTCCTTTAGCTTGGCATAGAACTCATCGAACGACTCCTCCTCCTCCATTTTTATCTTTTCAAAGCTTGTAGTGAGCCTCTGAAGTTTTGAATTTTTGACAGCCTTTGTTTCCTCATAGGTTGTCTGGAGGATGGTCCATGCTTCCTTAGCAGTTTCAGTGGAGGATATCTTCTTGAACTCCTCATTAGTGACCGCATTGAATAAGGCATTCAACGCTCTGTTGTTGAAGTTTGCTGCCTTGATCTTGGCTTCATCCCAACCAGCCGGCGCTTCCTTTGGCTTGGTCCAGCCAATCTCTATAGCTTGCTACACCTTCTCATCTAAAGACTGCAAGAAAGCTCTCATGCGTACTTTCTAGTATGCATAGTTAGTGCCATTAAATAAAGAAGGTATAATTAATGATTGTCCTCTATCCATGACAATCAGGGGTCAATGGATCAACACAGCAAAGATTAACTCTAATCAGAGTGTGCCCACTCTGATACCACTTGATATGCCAAAAAGTATTGACCCCTTGTGATGAATTAATTAATTAATTACCCAAGTTTAATTAATTAATCAAATTAACATGCAAACGCGTGGTAGCACAAACAAATCACCAATTAAATTAAGTGCAGTGGAAAATAAATTTAACACGCTGATTTGTTTACGAATGGGGAAAACCTACACAGCAAAAACCTCACGGGTGATTTTAAGGTCACCGCTCTTGAAATTCCACTATTATCAAAATAAACGGTTATAAGTAAAGGAATCCCAGTACCTTATACCAACCTACAGTCAAACCTTTACCCTAATACCCAGTTGGACTTGTTCTGTAGTGACAATTTCTCCTTTTGATGCATAGCTCCCAAGTACGTGACTAACCAATTCTGCGGATCCTAGTACGCGACTTCAATCACCAACTAGAGAAGGTTGTTAGTTGCAAAGTTTTTCAGTTCATCCCACACGATGAAGATCCAGAAGATGCTTGGTCACAAAATCTATGGTGCACATACACAACAACTTCTTCAAGAATGATGAACTAGGGCAAAACTTTGTCTCCAATCACAATTTGCTTGAACAGACTTCGCTCAATGCTTGTGCAACTTGTGAACTCTTTGACGACCCTTAAAATAATCATTTTATATGTCTAAGGGTTAGGAGAAAAGAAAGCCCAAAGACACATTCACGGATTCCAAGAAAATAGATCAGAATTTCTGTTTCTTTCTTAAACCTCGACAGATAGGAGGTGTCGAGTAGGTGTCGAGCACACGGGCTGAATAGCTTCTTAAACCTCGACACATGCTAGCTGTCGAGTTTTAATGAACTTGCACTTCTCAGCTTGTTTCTTGGACAGACTTGACGACTTCAACATTTGATCTTGAAATATAGTTTTTTGAAGTATTAAAAACACTTAGATCTACCAAATTACAAGTAAAGTGCGTTTTGTCAAATGATTAGCCAATTACATAAAAGAATAACATATGTTTTTAACAAGTGAAACACATATGTCCTATAAAAAAGATGTGTTCTTTTGCATAAATGTTTATATATATATATATATATATTAGATGTTGGTATATAAATAAATAATAATGAAAATGGTAGTAAATTTGTTTTATTGAAAAACGGTTTTTTTTTAATAGATATTGTAGGGACTGAATTTGGATTGACCCTGAGTAGAGGATGAATGAGTTTTTAGCCCAATCAAGCCCAAACAATAAATTTGTAGAGAGTGGGTTAAAGGATTAGGCGCTGGCCGTCGATCACCATGCATGAACTTTCTTTTATAAAAAAAGTACTTAGAGTTTCTTTACAAATGGAGGGATGTTCCTCGGCCCGTGGCCGAGGAGACCCTTTTCTTCTTTCTTTTTTTCCCCCCCCCCCTTCTTTACTTTACTTGCTTTACTTATATAGTCTTCATCTTCCTATCTCCTTATTCCATCTGTTGATCATCCATTTGCCTCTCTTCTGGCCGTCCGTCTCATCAGAGGCCTTATCAGTACTCAAGTGGTTCACTCTGACCAACGTTGCCCTGCTAAGGGGTTATCTCCCCATTAATGCGGCCAGAGGGGTTAGGTGAATGCATTAAGTATGAATGTGACAGCTTGCTCTAGGCTTGTTCCCTCCCAAAAATTATCCTTAGAACGCCGAGGACGAAGAGGTTCTCGGCGTGGGTCAAAAAAGAGGTTTTGTCTACCTTAACCTTGGCTGGTCAGTCCTCCTCGGCGTTGGCCTTGGGCCTACTATGCGATGGGCTGTGGCTGTCAGGCCCACAGGCCCCACAGATATATTCTCAATTTTCTAACAAGAAAAGATATGATGATGAAAAATATGGGATAGATGAATCTTTTACAATAAGATTGAAAACAATCAATTTTAGAAGATAGTAATTTGTAATATAGCTTAATTTATTTTTATTGCTAACTTACTAGGTCTATAAAATATAACCGGAAAACCCATGTTCAATACATGCAAATGTCTATCAAGGTATTTCACATTAATAAAAGAAAATCAGATATTTCTTCATTAAATTAATAAAAACCAATAACAAAACCTTCTTCTCAAAAAAAAAAAAATAATAATAATAATAATAACAAAACCTTAGTAGTTTATTTATTTTTAACAAAATTTCACCTGAAAGACCTCTGTTTTTCGACGTCTTTCTGGTGAGTTTGTCATGTGTGCGTGTAGGACAAACTTGCTCCGATTATCGTGTGAGAGGTTTTTAAAAATCGCTGGCCGGCTACAACAAACGGAGAGAAAAGAAAGAACATTGGCCAAACTTCTCTTTCCTTTTTTTTTTTTTTTCAATGTACTCAAGAAGAAAATGCCATGCGTATTTTTAAACAAACATTAGTGGACAGGCTTTGTGGGCATGGAAAGTAGTCCCGATTATCTTGTCTAAACATAATATGTATTTTTTTTCTTTGAGCACTAGCAGGCTTTCCAAATTCTCCCTGTACATGTGCATGTGGGAATCTAGCTTCTTCTTTCTTTTTTCTTTTTTAAGTTGAATGAATGGGACTGTGAGTACCAAGGTACAAAATATTATATCAACAGAGTAAAACCAGTCCTATAAAAATAAAATAAAATAAAATAAAAACAAAAAAAAAAACAAAAAAGAGTAAAAGCCGTGTTTTTTCTGATTAGGAGGGTCAAATGAATGGTTTAGGGTGGGTATAATTGAGTTGGGTATACAAAACTCATTTACTCATTTACTAATTAAAACCTATTTAACTAATTGCTTCTAATCCAAACCCAACCTAATCCAATTATTATGGATAAACCCTAACTCACCGAATTATCAAAATACCCCTAAAGTAAAAATGACCAAAGCATTCTAAAAGTTTCAAAAATAACCAAAATACCTGAAAACCTAAAAATGACTAGAACTTCTGACAAAGCTTAATTATAAACCAAGATATCAGAACCATGGTGTATCACAGTGCGATCTATGACATTTTAAGGACTTAGGATTTGAGATTCTAAGATCTGGATTGAAATAATGATAACCATAATTAGGAGCAGCTTAAAAATCATCAATATCTGACCAGTGGGGTTTGATCCACCCACGTAACGTAATAATGATTTCAGTGTGTTCAATTCTTGAATTTCCCCCATTCTTTGTATGATTTTATTTATGAAAGATTACAAATTCTTTTAAATTTTAAGTCATTAGAAAATAGTCAAAATACTAAAACCACGGGTGTAGGCCTCAAGTGCCAAACCATGTTAAAAACTCGCTCTCTGTCTCTCTTTTTTTCTAAGGTTTTCTTCACACTCCGATTCAGTATTATTTATTATCATTAGAGAAATTTAAACTAGATAATAATATGATTGACCCACAATCAGAAACATTGTGGCATTGTTTCAAAGTTTATAAAGAAGTTTAGTGTTACATACTGGACCTTGTTCAGGAATCAGGCGTGTTGTCCAATTAGGTCGGCCTCTATAACATAAACTCTTTAGTTTTTAGTGGGTGTATCTTTTCCATGATGGGCTGAATCCAATTAATTAATAGGAGTAGTTTGTATCTTAGTATTATTTTTCTTTTTTCTTTTTTTGAGAAGAAAGTATTATTATTATTATTATTTTTTCCTTATACATCATTGATTAATACTATTATTATGTAGTATGTACCCATCTAAGCGAAATACAAACAATTATTTAAAAAAATATATGTAATTTAAAAAAATAATTTGTGTCACTAGAAAGTAGAACCAGGATGACTAGATTTATTGGACAGTATAATCACCGTGTCTAGTGACTATGTACTATGTAGGCACATGGAGAGTGAACGAACGGTGATGGAATTGGAATATAGACGAAGTCTTTAGTCAATTGCGCGTTGTGAAAAAGATAAGGATTTTTTAAGTTCATTGTTTTGTCATTCCCCTTAAATTTCTTGAAAAGAAAAGCGGAAAAGTGAAGACATACGGGACCGTTTGCTCGAAGGATCGCACTGTGGAAACTTCGTGGAAGAGGGATTTCCCTACTTTCTGTTTTAAAACCAATCCACTCGTAATTTTTTAAGTGCTATTTGCATTGTGTTGACTTGACTCACTCCTTTTTTTCATATACATTCACAACGTCCTCATCTTTTACAGACTACCATTCCCAATTCTAACTTTCTTTATTTCCTTCTCATCTCCTCATTGAGATATTCACAACCTTCTGCTCATAGATCTTATGGCTTTCCCGACCAACAGAGACCCCTCTTCTTCTTCCACTAGCCGATGGGAATATGATGTTTTCTTAAGTTTTCGAGGGGAAGATACTCGTAATGGTTTTACGGGCCATTTGCACGAGACTTTATGTCGGGAGGGTTTTAATACTTTCATCGATTACATGCTTCCAAAAGGAGAAGAAATTTCCGAAGAACTTTGCCGAACCATCGAATTGTCAATGATTTCTGTTGTTATATTTTCTGAAAATTATGCATCTTCCACATGGTGCCTAGATGAACTTGTCAAGATTTTTGAGTGTAAGAAAACTGGACAGTTGGTTTTACCAGTTTTTTACAAATTGGATCCATCAACAGTACGTAAACAAAAGGAGAAATTTGGGATAGCGTTGATTGAACATGAAGAAAAATTCAAGGATAACAAGGAAAAGGTGAAGAAGTGGAGAACAACTCTAACTGAAGCGGCTAATTTGTCTGGATTTCATTACGAGGACAGGTATTTATCTAATAATGAGCCTTATGCTTTGATGAGTTTTATACTTTAAACCATCCTATGCCGAATTGTGCTAGTATTTTTTTCCTGATAATATTAATATCTTCGACTATTAATGTGGTTAGGCTACAAAGTCATAACATCTTCAAATTATGCAAGTATTACACATTGGGTATGCAAAATGTTTCTTTGTCCGCCTAAAGGGAGTTCCATTCAACTTCCTGCTAAACGGCAAAAAGTGATTTCTTATATTAAAAAAAAAACATTTAAATTGATGACAATTCTCAAATTTATAACTTCCATGCATTTTACTTGATTAAAATTGTGTTACTAGTAGTTGTAATACACAAAATTATACACCTTGAATTTATCTTCAATCTTCATACTTATATTTGTAGCTAATACAAATGGTTCTTATGTTATCTGATTGGCAGCTACCCTGAACCTCAATTTATCCAAGGAATTATTGAAAAGGTATCAAGTACTAAATTAAGTCCTACACAGTTATTTGTTGCTAAATACCCAGTTGGAGTAGATTCTCGTTCAACGGCTGTAGAATCGCTTTTAGATACAAACTCAAATGATGTTCTTATAATAGGGATTCATGGAATGGGAGGGATAGGTAAAACTACAATTGCAAAAGCTGTTTATAATAGAATTGCTTATCGTTTTGAAGGAAGCTGTTTTCTAGATAATATTAGAGAACACTCAAGGACAAATGATGGAATAATTCAACTACAAGAGACACTTCTTCATGACATCTCAGGAGACAAAAAATTGAAAGTGAGCAACATACACAAAGGAATTCAAGTGATAATTGATAGACTTCGACTTAAAAGGGTTCTTTTAATCCTTGATGATGTGGATAAATCAAACCAAATAGATTATTTGCTTGATAAATGTGATTGGTTTGCTCCTGGAAGTAGAATCATAATAACAACAAGAGACAAACATGTGCTAACTGCTTTTGGGAAAGGTTCTTTAATGTATAAGGTTGACAAAATGGGTCCAGATGAAGCTAAGGAACTCTTCATTCAGCATGCTTTCGGAACAAACAAACCTGAGGGAACTTATTTGCAATTGGCAGAGAAGATTATATGTTTTGCCTATGATCTTCCATTAGCTCTACAAATAATAGGCTCTGATTTGCGTGGAAGAGGTTTACTTGAATGGGAAAGTGCATTAGAGAAGTATAAAAAGATTCCAAGCAAAGAAATTTTAGAAACACTCAAAATAAGTTATGAAGGATTGGACCAAACTGAACGAGATATTTTTCTCGATATTGCATGTTTCTTGAAGGGGCGAAAAAAAGATTTTGTTCTAAATATATTAGAGGCTTGTAATTTATATCCGAATTTTGATATTCCAAAACTTATTGATAAGTGTCTCATAACTGTTGATCAGTATGGCATCTTATCGATGCATGACTTGGTAGAGCAAATGGGTAAGGAAATTGCTCTACAAGAATCACAAGTGCCTGGAGAACTTACTAGGATATGGCGTTATGAGGATGCTTGTAATGTACTCACTGGAAATATGGTACATGTCCTTCCTTTTCACTTCTTTTCCTCTTTTTAACAGGGTAGAAGAAATGAATATTTTTTTATTAAGGTAGAAGAAAGTATAAGTTTCTCAATGTATTATTTCTTTACAATTACAAGACTGTTATATTTTAGCATATTTTATTTTTTTAGTGCGGTTCACTTAATACTTTGTCTAACTAGGGATCGGAAAAAATTCGAGGCATAATGTTGCAGCCACTTGAGCTAGAACTGGTAGTGTTGAAACTCCATCCTCAAGCTTTCAGAAGAATGGAAAATATCAAATTTTTTATAGTTAAAAATGTTCACATTTTTGGTCAACTTGAATATTTCCCAAATGGAATCAGGCTTCTTGATTGGCCTTTCTATTCCTCTTCCTTGCCATCCAATTTTTGTCCACGACAACTTGTCTGCCTCAACATGCTACATAGTTACAATAATATGGAGAAGCTATTCAAGCAGGTATGATTATAGTTTTCTTAAGCATGATTTATTTAATATTAAATTTAAATTTTTTGAAGAAAAACTTTTTTTTTTCTACAGGAGTTTCCACTCATAATGTTGAAAGAAATCAATTTCAGTCACTGCAAATTCATTCAGAAATTACCTAAGTTGTGGGCTCCAAATTTGGAGACATTAGATCTTGACTCTTGCGTAAATTTAGTTAAGGTTCATGAATCCATTGGACTTCTAAAGAAGCTTAGAACTTGGAATCTTAACAGTTGCCACAAACTTCAAACTCTTCCAAGAAGACTCAATTTGAAATCTCTTGAACACTTTGATCTTTGTCAATGCAGAAGGCTTGAGAAGTTCCCTGATATTCATCAAGAAATGAAATGTTTAAAAAAATTGTTATTGGGTGGGTGTGGTATCAAAGAATTGCCCTCATCAATCGGGTATCTCATTCAGCTTCAAGGGTTGAACCTTCTGGATTGCCCTAACCTTAGGGAAATTCCAGGTAGCATCTATAAATTGCAAAAACTTGAAAGTTTTTGTCTTGCTAGTAACATATTGAGACCAACTTCCAATTCTTTTGATGACTCTTTCGGATATGGGTTTGTGAATTTAAAGAGTCTTATACTCACCAACAGTATACATAGACTTGAATTAGATTTTATGGAGTCTCAGTACTTTCCGGCATTGGAAAGTCTACATGTATCAATCACAATTATGTTTACCGTCCCTAAAAGCATTAGCAGATTAACTAGATTAAGGGAACTTACTATAATGAATTGCGGGCGTTTATGGGAAATTCAAGGGCTTCCACAATCTTTAAGTTGGTTGCGGATAATCAAGTGCAGGTCGTGGAATCAACAATCATCAAGAAAAATGTTGAGTCAGGTCTGTCTCTCTCACTCTATCTCTCGTATATGAAGAAACAATTTTATTACCTTTCCCCAAATGCATAACTAGATTTGGTAAACTACAACTACAGGCTATTGAAGATTTTGCTAATTTCAAGCAAATGGGAGAGATTCAAGGCATTTCAATGGATCCACAGTCCTCAACTGGATTATGGCATCAGCTGCCTTTTGTCTCTCCCTCGCTCTCTGATGACTTGGATTCTGAAACTGTGATCTTTGATTGTGTATTTGATCTACCAGCATTTGAGATTCCGAAGGAATTCAACCACCAAAGTGTTAGAAATTCCATATCATTTTTGGTCGGTCGGAAATTTCCAAATCCTTTTGCTGTCTGTATTGCTTTTACACTAGGAAAGGGGAAATTTCGTTTTACGATTGATCTTTCAATCAATTGTTGTGAAGAAACTCTCTACCATTCGTATGAGTCTCGTTTCGACTACAAGGAGCGGGAACCTTTGTGGTTATTGACTTTATCTCATCGGAAATTGCAAAAGTATTTGAGTGACTCAAATTTATCTGAACAGAATGAAGTTAAGGTTATATGTAAAATCGAGAAGTGGAATGAAATATCTTCTTCTTATGAGCCAATAAATCCTACGGGTTTCATACAAAGGATGTGGGTCCGTGTAGAATGCATCTGTTGTCCTCATACATCCGGTATTCCTTCCTAACTTGCCCTTTCTGAGTGCTATGGATAACATTGAGTCCCCCACTTTTACTAACTCTGACTTGTTGCTCAGATATGGATCACAGCGTTTCCAGCAAGGAAGGATATTTATGGCATTCAATGGAAACAACAAATGCCGTCGGTGATGGGTTTCGTTTGGGTTCTTTTTCAAAGAGGACATCTTGGTCAAAGTCCAAAAAATTGAGCGCGTTGCGTCTAGCGTTTCGCTTTCGTCATTTTTATTTTTTTCTTACTTTCTTCTTCTTTTCCTTTTTCTTTTTCTTTTTCTTAATTGTTTCACTTTTCACTACCTGTTTATAAATAGTAGCAGCAAAGTTTTACTTTTTTTTTTTCACTTTTTAGCACAAATTTTATTGTTTATAGATCTATAAATTTTATTTTTTAGCAAATTTTTTTTATTAAAAATATGTCCTACGGTACTATTTATACATTTAAAAATTATTTTGCTATAGTATTTTTCAATTTTCAGTTTCAGTTTTCAGTTGTATCCAAACGATTTCTGCATTGGTTTGGACATACAAATGATTTCTGCGTCTGCGTTTCTCTTTTGCGTTTTTTTTTTTTGCATGCGTTTCCGAAGACAGGCTATTGTTTATGCAATGTGCATGAACAGTAGCCGAAAATTTTTACTTTTCAGCCCTTATTCAGCACATCAGTGGGTCCCGTTTACTGTTTACGGGACCCACAAGCTTCACTTTTTAGAAATTTTTTCATTAAAAATAGGTCTCACGGCATTATTCACATATTTAAAAATTATTTTGATACAGTGTTTTCAGTTTTTAGTTTTCAACTGTATCCAAACGGACCCGTTAGCCCCCTTTACACGTATGTATTACATCTCCAAACCCTCTTTGCTTTTGGGTGTTCTAATGGTACTGTTATTAATGTACATTGAGTGCTTGGTTTGTTTTTTAGACATATACGCATAAAAAGTGCTTTTATGTTGTAAATTGGGTTTGTTTCAGTTCAGACTTCAGATATTCTTATTCAAATTTTATTAAAAAAAAAATTTATAACTCTCTTTCAACTTTTTTTAATTTTATAAGTTTGTTGTGGTACTTGTTTTCCTTAAAAACGGTTTATAAAGCTGAAAGAGAGTTTTGGCAGTATCACCCTATTGAGACTGTAGCTTGCTATATCTGTCATGAAATGGAATGTGTTTTTGTTATTGTTGGAATAATATGGTGTTTGAAAAATTAAAGTATAAATTTTAGTTACAAACTTAGTTGTATCCAATTAATACAACACTCACTAAAAAAATTAGCATTATTGGATATTTGGAAATTTTAATTATTAAATTGCATGTTTTTTAGGTTCTTAACATACATGTTAAACCAATCAGATTTTATTTACTATTCGAATTATAAACTTATTTTTTATGTATAATTTTACACTACAAAAAGTTAAAATTTAAACATTTGATTGAAAATATAGTTATTTATCTTTTAAAAATTTTGCAAGCATGTAGAATATAAGCAAATGCATTTCTTTGTTTCTTTGCTTAATACATTTCTTTTTGAGTAAAATAATAGGTGAATGCATTCTTTTTCTTCTAAAAAAAATTTATTTTGCATAGATAGCAAATATATAATTAAAAACCATCTTAGGAGAATCTTAGTATTGTCACTTTTCGATTGAAAACGGAAAAAAACAAAAACAAAAAAGAGAGTTGAACTTGATTAATGATTCTGGATTTTATTGAGATTATATAGGAGAAGATCGGCGTGTAAGTGATCTCTTTGGCACAAACTTGATATGATTTATTATCATGTGAGTAAAAAATATAAGGAATATGTATCAAAAAAATATAAGGAATAATAGCAATGATTGTCACAATTAATTTATAGATTATGGGAAGAAAATCCACAATATAAGGATTAACTAGGAGATGAAATTAACAACTAATAAGAGTAAAATGAGCAACATAGAATCCTTATATTCTCTTTGGCATGGGATGAAAGTAATTACAAAAATGCTAACTATTTAAAGGCTAAAACAGGTTAGCAATGGATGATGATTGTAATGGATCTTAGGAGATAATGTGGTTTAACTAAAAATGACCTCTTATCCTTAGTGATGCTTACTTGTCACCATAATTAGGCTTGTCCACGGGTCGAGCTGGGTCAGTTTTGGACCCAACCTAGACTCAATACACCGACATCAGGTGGAGGGCAAAGGAACTCAAAACTGACCGGCGGCATCAATCGGTCTAATCGGTTTCGGGTGAGGGTGAGTGTTGGTCAGTTTGGTTGGTCTCCAGGATTTGAAAAAACGTCGTTGGGATTTGCAAAAAAGTCACTAGAATCTGTAAAATGTCGCCAGAATCTGCAAAATGTCACCGGATTTTGCATTTGTTTTGGCCTGATTCTGCATTTTTTTCATCGAATTCTACAAATTTCGTTAAAAATTGCTAGGATTTGGTCGGATCTAGCTAAATCCAACCAAATCTGATCGAGATCTCGTTGGATCTAGCTTGATTCTATTAGATTTTTCTCGATTTTTATATAGCTGGGTCGGGTTCGGGTTGCTTGGGTTTTGGAGAAGCAAACCCGCCACTCAACCCGTTGACGTCGATTCTTGGAATTAGAAACCCCCCACCGACCAATTGGAGCTTCGGTTCAGGGCTGAAATTGGGTTGACATTGGGTAGGTTGGTCGGTTTTTCGAGCTCTAGTCAGATCGAGACACCCCTAGTCATTGTGACTCAAACTCTTTTAATAAATTGTTCTTGAAGTAGTACAAATGTTCCAATGATGTGACACTTTTTTTTTTTTTTAAAGATTTGGGTTGAGTGTATATGGTTTGAGAGTTTTGAATGGATGGATTTCTTTGATTGCCTTTTCAGACCTTTTATTCTTGTATCCTAAATGTTTAGCAAAAGTCCTTACATGGATCAAATGAAGTTAATCCCTCTTTGGTGCAAATTAATTGGTAGAGCAATTAATTATCATGATTTGGAAAAAGTTTTACCAAATGGATCTTCTTTATGTCCTTTTGAATAAAGACCTCCTTTCATAACCAATAAACTTTGCACCCCAAATTACTCATTATTATTCTCTAGATTTGTGTTGACACTCATTGTTTCATGCTTTTTTAATGATGTGAAGTCACTATTTTTTTTTTTTTTACTTCTTCTCTCCCCCATCTTCAATTTAAAATCATGAACTACTTTTGCATCCACATACCACATTACCGCATGCCTCTCCCATTAGATTGTCTCTTTTCCCCTAACTCTATTTCCAAACTATTTCCCCTTGAATCCCAGCAAACTTTGCACATTCTTCAAAACCATCCTAAATTTAAATCTCAAACTCGTCAAACTCATATACAAAATCCATAAGAATTTTCAAACCTAGATTGCAAAAAAGAGAAAGCCCAACAACCTCTACAAATTTGTCAAAACAATATTTTATTTAGATCCCAAACTCATCAACATATACAAATTTCATATGAATCATCAAACTCAATGAAGCCCATCAACCTTTGCAAATTCGTCAAAACTGATGAAGCACGATTTCGCCTCATCAGTATAATGGACGATCTGAAGATCCTGTGTAAGAAAAAATACTAAGTGGATAATGACACCGGTTTGGGGCCTGCCAAGGATCCTCTGATGCTTAAATTAGCTTAAACTCTTTAGAGATAAGTAATCTGTAGAGCGATCTCTGTGTGTATGTGTTTTTGTGTGTCCTATTTACCTGGCTTTCTTGGCTTTATATAGCCTCTGCGCGTATTAATGCTCTGTGTAACGTTGCACTACAGCTGGGGGAGTTATGACTCAAAGATGACCACTTAATTTCAACTTTTTACTGTCCGTAATGGTTATTTAAATACACATTATTAGACGGTAGTAATGGTTTCACAATCATTTATCACTCAATCATTAAATGTTGTCTGGAATTAATGTACTTACGCTCATCCATACTCTTACTCGTCATTATCATGGATGATTTACAAGTACAGACGAGAATTTATATGCTAGTCATCAAAAACCATCCTAAATTTAGATCCCATGCTCATCAAACTCATATATAAAATTCATACAAGTCATCAAACCCAAATTGCATAAAAGAAGAAGAAGTAGCGGCAACGAAGAAGAAGCAGAGCATGTTAAGACTCACTAAGGCAATTTATAGCTAGCACAAGGAAAAATATTTCTGGTTGAATTCAAGGACAACCGGGCCTCCTCAAGAAAGATGGAAGATTAGGAATGGAATTAGGAACTAGTGAAATGATTCTGATATTGTTCATGCATTCCCCTTTCTTCACATTACAATCCCCTTTTATACTCTCATGCTCTCTAACTAACTACCAAGCAACTAACTAACTCACTACCAAGTAACTAAGTATGTCTAAAACAATTCAGCACATGACCTAATACAACTTAGCACATGTCTAATTAAAATTCAGCACATGCTTTTCAATTTAGCACCTGTTCAGTACATGCTTATGCCTCATACAATTCAATTCCAATTTTCTAGATGACTTGGAAGGGACCAAAATACCTAAGAGACAACTTGTGAGAAGCTATATGGGCAATGAATTGTTGTTTATATGGTTGCAACCTTAAGTAAACCTAGTCACCAACTTCAAAAACCCTATCTAATCAATGTTGGTTAGCTTTTAGCTTCATTGCATTCTAAGCCTGCACCAAATTGTGCTTCAGAAGAGCAAGCAACTCCTATCTAGAATGCAGCTACCTATCCACAGCCTCAACCTTAGTGGTACTAGGGATGTAGTCAAGGAGTTTTTGGAGGAGGAACACCATAAAGTGCTTTAAGGGGAGTGCACTTGGTTGAGATGTGATAGTTAGTAATGAACCAAAACTCACACAATGGTAACCACTCAACCCATTCAGCAGGTCTGTCACTAGTAAAGGACTTGAGGTACTACTCTAGACTCATATTTACCACCTCAGTTTGGCCATCAATCTGAGGGTGATAGAAGGAAGACATGGTCAATTGAACACCCTGCAACCTTATAAGCTCAGACCATAAAAGTGATGTGAAAATAGGATCTCGATCACTTACAATAGAATTGGGCATACCATGCAACTTGAACACATGTTGAACAAATAGGGCAGCAACCTTGGAAGCTGAATAAGGATGAGATAAGGCAATAAAGTGGACATATTTAGCAAGCCTATCCACTACCACAAACACCACATCCATTTTTGTGAGACTTTGGATGGCTTTCCACAAAGTCCATGCTTATGCCAGACCAAGACTTACAAGGAATGGGAAGTGGTTGCAATAACCCAGCTCGTTTGCAGGTATCATGCTTCATCTGTTGACAGACAGCACACTCCCTAATGTAATTCTTCAAATAAATTTTCATACCTACCCACCAAAAGTCTTGCTTTAGCCTGTGAAATGACTTCAAGTAACCAGAATGGCCACCTAAAGGGTTGTCATGAACATGAGACAACACCTTAGGTTTTAGGCTCCAAGATGGCCCTTAAAAAAATCCTCCATTTATAAAGAATTAGACTATTATGCAAGGTATAATGCTTAGTAGTTGTGCGTTGCTTAAGATCAATTAAGAGTTGCTGCATCACCTCATCATGGAGATAACTTTGTTGTAATTCCTCAATCCAAGTAATACTCGGAAATGAAATAAGGAATAAGTGGGCATTAAGGTTTGCCACGTCCTCAAATGAACATCCTAACCTGGACAAGACACCAACAACCTTGTGTTATCTTGACCCTTCTTGTACTCCACTACAAAAGCATTGCCAAAAAGCTTAAAAATCCACTTCTACTATGCTGGAGTGCCTATCTTCTGATCCAACAATAATTTCAAGCTCTGATGATCAGTTTTAATGATGAAAGGTTTGCCAAGAAGGTAAGGTCTCCATCTTTTAACAGCTATAAATAAGGCCAAGAACTCCTTATCATAAATGGAAAGGTGCAAGCTTCTGCCCTTCAAGGCTTGGTTGTGGAAGACTATAGGCGTCTGCCCTTGCATTAGAACAGTACCTATACCCACACCTGAAGCATCACACTTAATAACAAAGGTTTTAGAAAAGTCTAGTAAGGCTAGGACATGAGGGTGCATCACAGCAACATTGAGATGATGAAAGGCAGAATCAACTTCAGTAGTCCACCTAAAGGAATCCTTCTTGAGCAAATAAGTCAAAGGTGCAGCTATGAGACCATAATTTATGATAAACTTCCTATTGTAACCAGTGAGGCCTAAAAACCCTCCTTAAAGCTTTCATACTAGTAGTAGGCCACTGCTGCATTGCCAAGACTTTCTTAGAATTAGTTTTAACACCTTCACTTGACACAATATGCCCTAAATACTCCATCTCAGAACAGCCAAATGTACACTTGCTCCTCTTAGCATAAAGCTGGTTTTGAAGCAAAACACTAAGCACAGCCTTCAAGTGATCCAAATGATTTGCTAAGGACTTGCTATAGACCAAGATATCATAAAAAAAAAAAAAAATTAAAAAAAAAAATTCCTTAAAAAAGGTTTGAAAATGTCATTCATAAGAGATTGGAAGGTGGAAAGAGCATTTGTAAGACCAAAGGGCATAACTAGGAATTCATGACCTTCATGAGTCCTAAATGCAGTTTTGGGAACATCCTTAGCTTTCATTCTAATTTGATGATAACCAGACTTTAAATCTAGCTTAGAAAAGATCATAGAACCACATAATTCATCAAGAAGTTCATCCACTACTGGAATGGGAAACTTATCGTTAATAGGAACTTGGTTTAGAGCCTTATAATCTATTTACATTCGCCAAGATCCATCAGCTTTCCTAACTAACAAAACAGGTGATGAGAAAGGACTTTGGCTTGGTCTAATAGAACTAACTTCCAAAAGCTCCTTAACAATTTTTTCAATCTCAGTTTTCTGGAAATAAAGGTACTTGTAAGGCCTTCCACACACTGATTGAGTGCCCTTCATGAGAGTAATGTTGTGCTCATGTCCTCAAGAAGGAGGCAAACCTAGAGGAATCTCAAACACAACTGCAAATTCTTCCAATAAGGATTCCACTTCAGGTACAGGTTGGCTGGGCTCTGCAGTAAAGAGTTGGATTGTGATCTGCAACAACAAGCCTCTCTTAGCAGGTTTCTTGAAGAACTGGTTTGCATCTTGAAAGGAAGAATGAGATGGCTTCAATCCCTTAAGAAGCACTGATTTTCCTTGCCAATGAAATGCCATAGTGAGAAGATTGAAGTCCCACTATAATACTCCTAATGTTTTGAGTCATTGAGAGCCTAAAACCAAATCACACCCTCCGAAAGGAAGCACATTGAGATCCGTACAAAAGTCATGACCCTACACTTGAACTTACAGGTCTTGACAAGCACCAAGTGTCCTCACTGTGGCTCCATTGGCTATTTTGACATCAAAGGCTAAGGTAGGATCAATTGCCAACTTCAAACTTGAGCATAAATTAGCATTCAGAAAATTATGGGTACTGCCAATGTTAATAAGAATCACCAAGTGTGGACATAAGGGAGAGTCACCACCTAGTTTTTGCAATGGTTTAGAAACCATGTATATAGCGTCCTTTTGAGGAAGGACCATTGATTTTACTACCAGAGATATAGGTTCGGAGTTAAGGTACAGTCTTAGGAAAGTGTTAGGTACCCAAAACTACTTAACCCTAAGGTTGGCTTCCTCTTATTGTGTCTTATGTCTTAACCTTATTAAAGGCACATTCAACATTGTATCTATACTCACACACACGCTAGCATACATCTAACAATCAACATGACATCAATCATCCCAAAACCTAATCACTCATCTATCATGGCATATCACAACCCAAGCATACATCTATCTCATCTCTTCCAAGGCAGCAAGCATATCACAATACGGTAGCATCAACAAGGCATTAACATTAAGCATATCCCAAACATCCAAGCATAACATCATGGTATTAGCCAAGCATATTCATCATGTTCATAAGCCATATTATGCTCATCATTCCAATCAGAGGCATGTTTATGTAATTATGCACAACTTACCTCACTTACCTCATAACACCACAACACCTATGCATCAATACATGTTTATGTTCATATACATGTTCATGTGATTCAACCATGATAAAACCCTAATTATCAATTCAACAATCAAAGCATGTGAAACATGTTATTCTACTAACCATAGGCCTAAACATGTGAAAATTATACTCAACAAGACTTAAACAGAGGATTTAGAACTAAGCAAAACAATCAAAATTGCAAGAACTCTAAATCTGCATTTCTTGGCATGAGTATGTGTACGCAAGCCGCTAGTATGTGTACACATACATAAGTATACGCAACACATACACGCCTAGAAACACAATTTTAAAGCAAGCAACAAAATTACAATCAAACCAAACCTAACATGCTTATAATATAAAACTAAATAACTTAAACTAACAATAAAGATATCAAAGATAAACAAAACAAAAATATATTCCTAGACATGCATTGGATCTAACAACAAACAAAAGCAACACTTAACACATAAAAACATACTTATCAACATATCAAATCATATCAACTTCCCAATCAAAACATGATGTGATAAAACAAAATAAAATCAAATAAAACAAAACATATTTCAAAGCATGAATAACATATAAATTAACTAAGAACAACAAAAACACAAATTATAAAAGAACCAAATCAAGGAAAAGCCATGAAGAGAGACTCACCTTGTTATGGAATACAAACTTGATAGATATTTAACTGGCCTTTCAGTGCCTATACAACAAGATTCAATGAGATATCAAGGTAAAAGAAGATTTCAATAATTTATAGGCAATTACGACTCAATAACAAGATTAGTTTTAAAAAGGGTTTTGAGAAATCAAATTACGAAAATAGTTTCTGCCTTTAGAACTAACTAAAGAGAGATTTTTTATTTGTTAAAAATGTGCAAAGGTGTTGTGTGTGTGTGTGTTTTAGAAAAGAGAATTAGGGTTTTAAAGAAGATGGAAGCTAAAAAATGACTCTTTCTAGTTAAGGTTTTGATTGGAGGCATAAGGTGAGTATTTATAAGTTAAAATTAGGGTTTTCAAACTTTTTAATGATCTTTGGACGTTCTTAAGGGTCCATGGGCTGGCCTACATCAAAACATTAAGTTTTAGGCCCTTAAAGTGAACTTTTAATACCCAGAAAATTAGACAGCCCAATTGGCCCAACTTCAAAAAGTCATAACTCACTTAATTTAAGTCCAAATTAAGCAAAATTTGTATTCAAATTGAAGCCCATGATGTCTACTTTTCAATAAAACAAATATCACTCAAAAATTCTATGTATCAAAAGTTATGGCCAAAATAGTGAGCAAATGTCATTTTTCAACATCATTTTCAAAGCGATTTGAGTACTTATGAATTGTGATTACTTCCAAACTATCAAAATAACTTTAATTACCTTTTGTAAATATGTCAAGCTCATCATTGGGATCGGGGACTAAAGTTTATTAAATGGGTACAAAATAAGGTGTCTACTCCAAGCATTGCCCCTAAATTTGACCTTCAATTCTAATTGTACCTGGGGAAGGGTTGCCCACTAATTCATACAATGTGATCTTAGGTGTGTCTTGCAGAAATTCTTGAACTTATGGAAAAATAATAGACCCATTTGCATCTAACTCCACAAGTTGTGGACCAGAGGAAGGTAATTCATGGAAAAATGGTACTCCCTCTAAAAGGAAAATCTTTGCTCTTTTACAATGATGTCCACTCTGCCACTTCACATCACAGTGATAACAAAGACACTTCTTCCCCCTCTCCTCCATTTGAGCAGCTGTCAATCTCTACAAAGGCACCCTTGTTCTTGATTCTGGTGTGGAGTTGTTATTCTTAAGCTTAGAAGTTCCAAGAATGGATGGTCTTAAACCATTATAGGAGATCTTACTATACTTCATGCAACTCTAGAGGTACTCTTCTTGCATCTTAGCAAGTCCAAAGGCTTCATTGAGAGTCTTGGGACTCAACATCCTCACTGGGAGCCTCACCTTATCCTTAAGCACACTAAGTAAACAGCTCAGTTTGTGAGGCTTAGAAAACCTTTGAACTCTATTAGAAATAGCTTCAAATTGCCCCTTATAAGCAAGAACAGATGAAAGGTCTGCTTCAACCTAGTGAGTGACTTCATAGGATCATCATAAGAAGTTGCACCAAATCTCACATGCACTACCTTAACAAATGCCTCCCAATTAGTGAACGACCCAAAATTCTTAGTATCTTGAAACCAAATTAAGTCTTCCCTTTCCATGTGATAAGATGCCATCAAAACCTTTTGGTGTTCTAGGGTATTGTAATAAGCAAAAAACTGATTGGACTTGTAAATCCATGAATCTAAATCTACCCCTGAAAAACGAGGAAACTCTAATCTCATGAGCTTGGCACCTGGCACAAGCCGCACAACAATGGAGGTTTCCATATTCTAAGTTCCTCTCTAGTTTTCTTCTTGAACTCGTATTTTTGTGTCACTCAATCGTTCATCAACCTTCTGCATAAACTGGGCAATTACACTTAATTACTGCTTCATCTTGATCAAGGTTTGATTATGTCCCTCAAACTTGGCAGCCAATGCTACAATCTTCTCGCAGTTAGTGGTGGATCTTGTCTTTGCCATGGATCACTTACTGCTCTAATACCGATTGTTAAGACTCACTAAGGCAATCTATGGCTAGCACAAGGAAAAGTATTTCTAGTTGAATTCAAGGACAACCGGGCCTCCTCAAGAAAGATGGAAGATTAGGAATGGAATTAGGAACTAGTGAAATGATTTTGATACTATTCATGCATTCCCCTTTCTTCACATTACAATCCCCTTTTATACTCCCCTGCTCTCTAACTAACTACCAAGCAACTAACTAACATAGTACCAAGTAACTAACTAACTGCCAAAACAATTCAGCACATGACCTAGTACAACTTAGCACATGTCTAATTACAATTCAACACATGCTTATCAGTTCAGCACCTATTCAGCATATGCTTATGCCTCATACAATGCAGTTCCAATCACATGCTAATGTATTCAATACAATGCTATACAATCTCTATGTTTTCTATCAAATTAGTGACAATGGCAACAGCTGAGAGAGAGGTGAGAGGCGAGAGATTTAGATCTAAGAGGAGGAAAAGAGATTTTAAATGAAAATAATAATAATTAAATAATTAAAAATTATTATTTACATAAAATAGAGTGTATAATACATAATCTGATATGAGTATTTTTGAGAAGTGATTGAGTTAAATAAAAAAAGCTAAAATAGACATAAAATTTTAGACTTTTATAAATAAATAAAAAAGGTGGGCACTTTATCACATGAGAAGTGTTATGTCCATAGTTTTTTTATAATAAATCATAGGTGGTTAGTTATCATTGGTTCTAATTTGAACCTATCATTGAAATTACTTTTTTGTCTCATCAATAACAATTCATAACAATTTGTCACTTATAATTTGCTGTGAAAGTGTTGTGTACATAACATTTCTCTTATCATATGATCTTTGATAGTTACTTGTTACAGATTCAAATCTTGTACAAATAGAGTATACTAGGGTATTGCATGGGGTGCAATAGTTTCAATCTCAATAGTTACTTTTAGAGTAAGTCTAGCGCCACAACAATTTCTACTATTTTTGTCACAACTTGTCTACGTGGAGAGTTGTAAGTGGTGGAAATAAAATAATGAGTCTATGTGGATCTATGATTTCTCCACTCATGAGTTGCCATAAGATAAAGTTGCAGTAAAATTGTGGAATTAGTTGTAGTACCTGACTTACTGTTGCTTTTATCCAATGCCTAGAAAAATGACACCTCATATATTACACGTCATCAATCCGCAGTGATACACTCTCCCAGTCCCCCCTCCTCTACTCATATCTCCAGTTTCCCCCAATATTTCAAAAACTCCCTCACAATCTCTTCCATCAGATATTTTCCCGGGATAGCCATGGCCAAATCTCCATGGCTACTACATCTAGCAGCCACCACGTCCTTCAACATCACCATCGGCAGTGCTTGCCAGTGTGGTCCTCCTCTGTTAAAGTTACTCTGTCTCTCCCTCATATCAGTTTCTCTCTCTGTTTTCTCATTCTCTAAAGCTCGCCTCTGGCAGAGCTTCTTCTTGCACCACATTGGCAGTGATTACTACTGTGTCACCACCACTAGTGGCTGCCAGGTCTCCCTCATCTCTCTCTACTGTCTTTTCTCTTTATACTCGCCTTTTAGAAATGACATAAACTCTTGGCTTTTATTTTGTTTCAATTTTAATTAGTTTGATGACTGCATTGACTGGAATGTTCTTTGTTCAGAGTAAAGCTTGATTATTTTCTTGGGTTTAAAAAATAGGTCTTTTTGGTTAAGGTCGAATTTGCTGTGATTGAATGGAAAGTGGCCTGCTTGTATTTGCTATGTGTATAGGTCTCTTAGCTTTGGAATTAACTGAGAGTGAGTATTTTCTGTTTGATGGTGAGCTTGTTTATGTGTCCTTACTGTAAATCTATGTTATGGCCTTATGGGTATAGATTTTGTTTGAATTTTGGGGTTTCAAATGAATGGTGGTTGGATGGGCTTTTTAAGAATTGGGTTGATTTCAAAATGGATTTAGATGTGAGTACGTATTTTAATGTGTCAAGACTAAAGACTCAAAAAATGTCATTGTGTGTGTGTGTAAAATTTGTGTTCCAAGAGTGGGGGTGTTTTTTCTTTAACTTCTTTACGTGTGTAAAATTTTGTTGCTTGGTCATGAGGTATGCTAAAAATTCCTTATGACATTTTTCTTTATGCGTATCTAATTTTCCTTAGGTACTTGTTCTTTTCTTAAATTTGGATGGATTATGCAGATGTGTATTTTGCTGGTGGATGATATATTTCGATGTGTTGTAGTTCATTTTAAAGATCCAAACTGTGGCTCTTGATGGGTGAGCTTGTGGGGACATTTTTTTTCTTGCTTGAATGATTACTAAGTTTAGCCCAAAATTTTTAAGTAGTATATGTTATGGCCTCCCCAAAATATTCTAGATGAAATTTAATTCTACTTGGGCATTTCTATGTTATATAGATATGGTACTGATTTATAGGATAAAGCAGAAATTGCCACTGAGGTTGGCACAATTGAGCTTATGAACAGAAGAGCTTGTTTTATGCATTTCTGTTTTCTTTTTTCATTTACAGAGGCTGTTATATGGAGCAATGACTATATGTCTCTTGTTGTCTTGTTTACAGGAAAAAATTTTAGCCTTTGCTATCCAAAAAGTTCGCTGTATCTTGCTAAAAAAGGTTTTGAAGCATTCCTTGATGTATTGAAGCCATGTATCTTCAAGTAAACAAGGCTAATTTTGACAGTTGAGTTTCCTCATTCATTCATACAAAACCTCTTACAAGGGTGTAGAGTACAAACCAAGAAGAATGTAAAAATATTTATTTTTCTTTTCTTGATATTGGTTTGAGAATGTAATTGATTATATGCTTTTTATTTCTAATCTCTTGTATTACTCCAAGTTGAACAATTTTGATGTTGCATTACAATCACAAATTTATGCCAAAGATAGAAAAGATAAACAAGAAAAAATTGATCCAAAAATGAAAGAAAACGCTATTGAAATGTACCCTTGGATGACAAAGAACAAGAGCTCTTATAAAATATACACGGGCAGCAAAAATATATTTGATAAACACCTTAGAATTTGGATAAATTTTAATCCAATTTAAAGTGCTTGAAAAAGTTTCATATAGGAACGTGCAAACCTGGCAATTAAATTGATCTACTCTAACCCATAATTGAGCAAGCTCGTCTCATTTTTATTATTCCGCCTCCCTCCAAAATGCATAGCTCTAGGTAACATCCAACATGAGAGTTGATTACATGAATAGCTAGAATTGCTTACTTTCTATATTCATAAATCTGATAGTCCAGCTACTTGCAAGGAATTTCGGCACAAAATAAGTTTCATTGAAGCTATGATATAGAACCTAACAAATGCAAGTTGAAGCTAAAGTGTAATGAATAAGATATATACCCAAGCAAAAATACTTCCCTTCAAAACAAAAGTTGAATCATTCAAGTCGCTGCTGAACATGATAAATGTTAAAGTTTCTAAACGTATCCGAAAATATATAAATCTACAGTAATTCTTGTGCATGGAAGAACATGTGGTCTTTACTAACATAAAACAATCTAAACTTAGGTAGTGATCACTCTGGCCTTTCCTCCCTCCCCAGATGAAGTTATCAAACCAAGAACCAAGAACCAAGAATAACATCAATTCAATCATGTCATTCAACCTGACAAAAGAAACAAAAAGAGTGATTCAATGACAAACATATATATCAAAGATTCAAAATTTCTAATGAGCAGCAGACACAGGTGAAGCCATAAGATCACTACCAAATATGTAAGTTCGTTGAGGGTTTATCTTGGGAACTTCAAGCTTAAGAACTCAGCTAAGGATTCAATACTAAATGTGAAAAACAAGCAGGTCGAACATGAGATGCATTTAATTTCTTTGTAATCAATGGCAGAATAGAATAGCTGCATAACCCTCAACGAATTTTGGATTTATGGATTATTTTGGAGTCTGACTGACTTTCTGTTTCCTCGTAAAAACAAAAGGTCTTAGAAGAAGCAAGGAAGCACAAGCGTGAAACTACAAGATCCATAGACTCCATCCACTTCAAGCTTCAAAAACCCATTTCCAAAGACGACTCAAACTAATATATTGAGCTTCTTGTTAAATTATCGGTTTTTTCTAAAGTTTAAACTGTTAGAAAATAATAAATTTAATAACTTAATCATAACTCTTACACTCCCTTTTTTGTTCTAATAACATGTTAAATTACCAATTCTTACACTTCTCATACTAGACACAGAATGGTGAAGTTTGAATATTCGAATAGTGAAAT
Source organism: Quercus suber (assembly GCF_002906115.3). Lineage (NCBI taxonomy): Eukaryota > Viridiplantae > Streptophyta > Magnoliopsida > Fagales > Fagaceae > Quercus > Quercus suber. Next base: position 640,885 of record NW_027069821.1, read on the forward strand.
TTGCTAGTCCAAGAACATTACAGCTCTAAATTGAATTGTTGTGTTAACTTCGGTTTTGATTTTAATTTTCTTTATAGTTTTAATTTTAATTTTATCATTCTTCAACTCTATTTTCTCAAGTTTTCGATTTTCATTACTAGCAAATATTCTTTACTCAGATAGGATCACGTAACTTCATTGAATTTTCTTTTTAAATAATTTTTTTGATAAGTAATATAACTTCAATGAATTTTGAAATTTTATGTAGAAAATTAGATTTCAATCTTGTTCTGTTGCAGGTAAGTGAAGTTTAAATTCAATTCTGACTTAGGGATGGACCAGATGGTAATAATGTCCCCACTAGCTAGACCCATCCTATCTTGTTTCATCTCACATGAGTTTTTATCCCAAAATGAGCATAAGATGGGAATTAGCTTATTAGATTGCCTTGCCTTCAATGTACATGTAAAGTACAGCATATTCTAGTGACACAGAATAGACTCTCTCTCCCTAGTAGGAGTTTTTTTCCTCTCGTTTGAATACGAGTGGTTCCATCCCTAATCTTCCATTTTAGGGGTTGTATAGTTTTCTTTGGTTCTCTTTAGGCAAGAGCCAATAACCTCTGGTCATGGATCCAAGTATTCTCTCTAGCTTACAGAACCTGCAACTCACAAAAGAAGAAGAAGAAGCTATTCCTATCATAGTCACAAACTGCCCTGGCCTCTTGGAAGAATGTTCCCTAAGTCTTTTTGGGCGGCTTCTCTCTAATCGGCAACAGAACCAACGTGCTCTAAAGAACACCCTTAGATCAGCATGAAAAATGGGTTCAGACATGAGAATTGTGGAAGTTGGAAATAACATACTCCAATTCAAGTTTAGCTCAAAATATCAAATGGAGTGGGTTGAGAGGTGTGGGCCTTGGAGCTTTGATAACAACCTACTCTTGCTCTGTAGATGGAAAAAAAGGCTGACTTCCACAAATATTTCTTTCACCCATTCTCCCTTTTGGGTCCAAATTTGGGGTCTTCCTTTTGAGCATATGTCTCAGGATGTTGGGGAAGAAATTGGTAGCAAGTTAGGAAAATTCATTGAAGTCGATAGGCGTTCGTGGCATTCTGATCAGGCAAAATTCATGAGAGTCCGTGTGGAGTTGGAGATTGATAAGCCACTAAGAAGAGGAGCTTATATTGCAAGCTCTGAAGGTGAACGACTATGGCTTACGTTCAAATATGAAAGGCTACCTACTGTTTGCTTCATCTGTGGGAAGCTTGGGCATGATAAAAAACATTGCCCAACATCTGGGGTTTGGCAAACTGCTTGCCTTCAATATGGAGACTGGTTAAGGGCTGGGTGGACTGCAAAAGTGGCAGCCAAAGAAAGGAACTTGAGCAAGGACACGATCTAAGTGAGCTCCAACGAGTTAGAAATGCAGCAAATGACCCGGCCGGCGACTGTTTATGCTTCGACATGGCTTGAGGCTTCAAGTCTTGTGGGCGGGAAAAAAAGCTTGGAGAAAGGTGATGCCTGGGGAAGCGATAACACCACATGTGCAGATGGACAACTTGCTGGTGATGTACAAGCCTTCAGTAGACCTACTGAGCAGTTGATGGGTGCAGCGACAAGATAGGACTTCAGTGTTTTGGGTTCTTGTGAGAAGTCACGTGATCATCTATGGCTGGATTCTTTAAGTGAGCATAGAGGCTCTTTCTCCCATGGGCCAAAAAGCCCTGCTTCACAAAGCCCAAAAGGCTCTATTTCTCAAGGGAGCCCAAGTACTAAAGCCTCTTTAGATAAAAACGAAAAAGACAACCCAGAGAAGAAGAATCCGGCAAATGCTGTCCAAGTGGGTGTAATTTTTCAGGCCAAAGCTCATGGAAAAGGAAAACAGATTTTGGGTAAAGGCAATCTGAAAAAAGTTGCCCGTGCGAAAGGAAAAGTTAGTGATGATCAAACTCTCGCCCAGATGTTGAAGTTTGGAGAAAAGCGCTTGAGAGCGAAAGAAGTTTCAGAGGAAGAGATCAACCGGACTCCTAAGCGCCTCTGTGAACCAGTGACAGTTTAACGTGTTTGCACTTTTCGGTGCTTGTTGGGATCTTGGGCTTATCTTGCTTTTGTTAGTTTTGTCTTCTTGAAATGGGAGTTCAACGGGATAGTTTTTAATTTTAGCTAGCTGGTGTGTACAAGCTTTTTAGGTAGGGAGGGTCCCTCTTGGTTTGCTATTCCCGCGCTGGCAGGTTAGTAGCTAGAGGGCTTTTTTTCTTTTGTCTTTCCTGTTGTATTTCTATTTCTTGAAGCAATGAATCTTTATTCCCCTTCAAAAAAAAAATAAAAAAAATGTACATGTATGTATGTGTAAATGTATAATTCAGCTTCTTCTTTCTTTCTTTTTTTAGTTACGCTTTGATTTGAAATTTTTATTTTATTTTATTTTAACTCAATTTGAAATGAGCATAAATGGTCATAGGGAATTTTGCTAGCATGTCGAGAGGTATAAATACCCATTCTTTTACTGGCCGGATATTCCGGTATGATTCACATTTTATTTTTCACATACAAACAATAAATAAGAAAGTTGAACAAATTCTTTTTGTATTTCTTTCAATACAACAAAGAAACACAAAATTAGTAATTTTAACAATTTATTGCTCTAATAATTTCACAAAAGAGAATAAAATAAAAATTGGATACCGTGGTCCAAAAATCATCCTCAAAAGCACCTGTCATATATAAAATATGAATAAAATTAAATCAAATATAAAATAATTAAATATAAAAGTTTTAAGAATAAAATATAACATGATAGGTAATGAAAAATAATAAATTGCGGAAAAGAATCTATAATAAACTTATTTAAAACTACTTTATTTTAGTTGTAAATCTAATAACAAAAATATTTATATTTAAGAAATGTAACTTAAGTTGTAGAGTAATATTATTAATATTTTCATTTACAATTAATAAATAAAATTTAATATGGCTTTGGTATAAATAAAAATGGGTCAATAAAAATTCAAAATTTAAATTTTAGAAGTTTGAATATGATTATTCTATAAATGGTTTAAATAATAACTTAATATTTAAAGTCAAAGGAAATTTGGGGTAAGGTTTCCTTGTGCAGTAAAATGATGTGATATTCCTCTTACATGAATGGTGGGTCACATTAATTAAATTCATTATAAGATCAATCATGCATACAAGAGGAAAGAGCACCACCTTGTTATGCTTCAAGGGTACAAATTAATTGTCCCGATGGGGAATGTAAGGACTAGTTTGCATTTCATTTGAATTATTTTTGTAATATTTCATTTTTTTAAAATTTTTTTATCATATTTTAAAAGGGGAAAAAAGTGTAACACTATAGAAATGCATAGTTATGGAAGGCCATACCTCTGTCTTGCATCCATTCTAGAAATGGACAAGCCATTTAATGTAAAATTTTATGACCCTTTTCCCAATAAATCTTCATTAATGACATTGCTTCCTGTGAAAAATGTTGGTTTTTTTAGAATAGGAAGTGGCACAATTTCATTTTTAAGCACAAAAATAACTTCTAGAATTGTAGGTTTGTCTGTCGCACTATCTTCTAAACATGAGAGAGCCACACAAATGAATCTCAGCAATTGATGCATAGGACATGAATCTTTTAAAGTTGGATCCGTTAGGTCTTGCCCAGCATCTCTTTGCCGCAACTCCCATGCCTTAGATAGGCATCATTTGTATTAAAATTTTGGTAATAGATAAAAATGAATGGTAAAGAAGATAGTTAAATCTGTAATAAGTTTCAAAAACTTACATATCCTACAAGGTTCAGTGGGCCGTTGACATGATAGAAGCTGTTGTTCTTCCTTCCACTCACAATTTCAAGCATTAGAACACCAAAGTTGAAGACATCAGATTTTTTAGAGAAAATGCCCTCCATGACATACTCACGGGGACATGTAACCACTAATACAAAAACCAATGGATTAGAGGAGTTGTAAAACAAATAATTCATCTAACTACTAAATACATGTTCTAACTTACTATGTCCTGACTATTCTATTAGTATTTGCTTCCTTCCCATTACGCTTGAAAATTCTTGCCATACCAAAATCAGATATTTTTGCACACCTGTTTTCATCTAGCAAAATGTTACTAGCTTTCAAATCTCTATGTATTACTTTTAACCTTGAGAATCTATGAAGGTAAAGTAATCCTTGGGCAATCCCTTCAATGATGTTGACTCGATTTTTCCAATCCAATTGAGCATTTTTAGTTGGATCTGTCTTGCAAGGAATAGTGAAGTATGATTATTTCATTATACTTAGAAATAGTTTGATAATTTATTCAATGCACAATATTCGAAATCACATAGGACTAGAGTGGGAGTACTGCTAACCAAAGAGAAAGGAATCCAAACTTTTGTTGGGCATGTACTCATAGATCAACATCTTCTCCTCTCCTTGAAAGCAGCACCCTAGGAGTTTGACAAGATTCGTGTGTTGGAGTTTAGCTATAAGCATAAGCTCATTTTTGAACTCCACTAATCCTTGTCCTGAATTTCTTGATAATCGTTTTATTGCTATTTCTCGCCCCTCAAGTGATATTCCCTTTAATTTATACAACAGCGATGTATTCAGCATTTGAATAATAAGCTAATAAACATCTTATAATTTTTTTTTTTTTTTTGGAAACATACCTTATATACTGGTCCAAAACCACCTTCTCCAAGCTTACTTCCAGGTGCAAAGTTATTTTTAGCTGCTGCGATACTTGCAAAGCTGAACACTTTTATGTTATTTCCTGTATTTCCGTCATTTTCAAGCTCATTTGCATCTAATAATCTATCCGGTGTTATGAGTTCAAGTAGGTGTTTTTCCTCCCTTCTTTTAACATCACCTATTTTGTTTGGTAATACCGAAGTATACTAGTCATTCACAAAATTATGCTTAAAGTTTTGAACACAATGCAAAAAAAAAAAAATATATATATATATATATATAATATTTGTGATGATATACCTCGCAGTCGATATATCCTCCATAAACAGTAGAGGGCGCTGAAGATAAGTACAAGTATAGCAGTTGCGATAACTGGTGCAATCCATTTCTTTCTTTCTGCATTCAATTTGAAAATAGCATCTGTTTATGTGTTTGTATTTATCTATGTATAAATGAAATCATATTCTTTTTTTCTTTCACATCATGGTAAAAGTCAAGCCTTATGCATCTCCTTTCACATTGTTTGGACAAAAAGTTATAGTCATTCAACAGAAAAAAGAAAGAAAATGATTAAAGGATTATAGAAGATTCAAAGACTTGATTACAAAATTCACTAGACTTTGTATATAACATCAACAACCTACGTATAATATCAACAAATGCACCACTTGCCTTTCCACCGCATTGGCCCTATAATTATGAAATTCTTCCACACAAACTTTCTCTATGAATGAACCTCATCGGCAATAACCAACTTTGATGATCAACAACAGCGACTCACTGAAACCTTTGTGGTTTTAAGGAATCAACAATTTAGGATCAAGGCAAGAAACTCTCAAAATTCTAAAAAGATCTCACCGAAAGAAACACTTAATGGAGAGGAATTTGGACCTCTTTGGCTCAAGGAGGGTTGGCCCTTGAATTAACTCATGTATGGCAGGTCTATCTCTCCATGTAACAACATTTGTATTATATAGAGAAAATTAATTTAAACAGGTAACATGAAGCAATTTTAGATCTAGCTAGAGATAAGCAAAGGTGATCTGTCTTTGTATTTGTGATGCCTCAAATTGATTGGATATTTGTACGAGTATGTTCTGTCCTACATCAGGCATATACAATGAGCGTCAATTGTAACCACTAGTTTGTTTGGGGGCATAACGTAGATGTGGCTAACCTCTTTCCTTGAGTTGACTTTTCAAGCAATGCATGAAGTTGTAAAAGGCTAACAAAGGAATATAGGTCTACATTCAGCAGAAAAAAGAAAGAAAGAAAGAATTAAAGTAGAGGACTATAAGCCTACATTTACCGCTAAGCAGTCAGTAATAATTTGATCTTCATATGAATTTGTCTCTTAGCTTCCCTTTATTTGTGACGGTGGTAATTATGTGTTAACTGCTAACATAATTATGTTTGGACTAATGGTGCCTAATCTTTACTGTGCTTTTTTTAAGCAATTAAAATGAATATACAAACATTATAGATTTAAATGAGACAATTGCAGTTCCATGTAAAGTAGCATTATTTCTTACTTTTTGGCTCTGTAATTATAACATATCGACGAGGTGACCTCCCACTGAAATCTTGCACAAACTGTAATTTTCCTTTCCAAATATGGCATCCAGGTCCAAAGGCATCATCACCATAGGCCAAACAATCGCGGTCATTCCAGCAATATTCTCTGGAAACGCTAGGACTTAGATTTGCAGTGTCGTCATCAGCACGCATATCGGAAACACCGTCTCCCTGAGAATTTACAAAGCCTCCGGACCTTGATTGAAAATTTTGTTTGTGACTCCTGCACTTTGGTTGATTCCATCTCTCGCATCCTTCATCTTCCATACCGTAACCATAACTGTCACGCCCTGAACCCAATTATAAAAATAAGCACGTGACAACTGTTACACGTTTTTAAAGTAAGCACTCTACAAGTGTGTAAGGTATTCTTAGCAACTAAAATTTATCCTCAAAAATTAAATCAAATAAATCCAAAATACCTCAACAAATTCTTTATGAATAGAACTCCAATAATTTAATAGGAACAAATCCAAACCTCATGTACATAATGCCAATTGGCCAATAAATATAAAACTATTAGCAGACCATTTAATCCCAATATTACAAAGCTTCTTTTTCTGCTCACAACACAACATCAAAACTCCCAAAACTTGCTATTCTTCACAATCTGAAACTAGAGTGGAAAAAGGAGAGTGAGTTGACAACTCAATAAGTAACCAAAATCCTAATAAGTTCTATCAAGCAATAAATCTATAAAGGAAAAGATGTAATATGTGTTTTCAAAGTTATAATATACTATGTGTGTTTCAAAATAATTGAAGCAGTTTCGTAATCTTAAAATAATAAATTACAAATAGATCACATACTTTAATCTAACAAATATATCATAGATGGTTTAGAAAGTAGTCAGTTTTTTATATATCAAAGTTATAACTTTCAATATGTTCCAAAAAGATACATAAACAGTTTTAATGACCCAAAATAATTCAAATACTCAAACATTTCCAAATTCACATATGCAGTTTTAAGGACTTAAAATAATTCAAATATTCAAACATAATTCATATTCTTAACAATCTTGTGACTATGGTCACGTTATATCCCCGTGACTGGGCATCAGAGTACCAATGAATAACCCTCATTGGTTAGGTATCAAAGTACCAATGAATAACCTCCATTGGTTTTGGTATCAAAGTACCAATGAACAACCCCCATTGGCTGGGTATCAGAATACCAATGAATAACCCCCATTAATTGGGTATCATAGCACCAATGAATAACCCCCATTGGCTGGGTATCAGCATAAATTCATAGTCAGATTGTTCATAATCATATATATGAAATCTAGTTTCTAACAAAAATATATCTTATTCAAATATATATATATATATATATAATCATATATTCATATAGGGTCAAAAGTAACTACCTAATCTTCTGTACGTGTGTCATTTTTTTTCTCTCCATTCACCCCCTCCCCTCTCCGCCCCCCCCCCCCCGCCAACACCCCCCCCGCCCCAAGCAGTTCTCTGAAGATGAGGACAAACTTGGAAAAAGGTAATATATCTATATTATACAAAATAAGCTACACAGACAGTTACCTTTTGTAATTCACCAAAATCCAATTCGGTCAACCTGTGCAAAACTGATCAAGAGCTTCTTTTACACTTAACGCAACACTTGCACCGAAAAATTAA